>NW_028122886.1:0-165884 GCF_965194805.1 Balaenoptera borealis
AGACAGTGAAGCAACCAAAATGTCCATCCACAGGTGAATGGATAAAGAAGAAGTGGTCCATGTACACAATGGAATATTAGCCATGGAAAACAGTGAAACACTGCTCTTTGAGGCGCCACAGATGAGCCTGGAGATAATCACAAAACATGAGGTCAGTCGGAAAGCAAAAGACCTATATTCTATGATATCACTTATAGGCGTTATCTAATAACTGACAAAAATGAACATATTTCCACAGAGAAAGGCACTCACAGACTTAGAAAAAAAACTATGCTTATCTAAAAGGGAAGGTGGGGGGATTGGATAAATGAAGATTAGCGTTACCATATGGATACAAACACATATTATATACATATATCAAAAAGACCCACCATATAGCAAGGGAGGTCTACGGAACACTCTGTAATAATTGACAAGGGAAGAGGATCTCGAAATATATAGATATATATAATGTGTAAATGAACCAGAGTGTGTACACCTTGGACAGACAACATTCTAAACATTACCCCAATTTTAAAAATTAAAACAACAAACAAGAATTAATCAAACATAAACTTATGGGGGGGTTTCCTGGCACATTCCATTCAAATTTACAAGCTAGGAAAACCACTTCCAGAACGGCTCTGCTGCCCTAGTAACCAGATTTGATAATGGAGAAGTGCTCCTGCCTTGTGGCCGTTTAGTACAACAGCAGCTTACACCCAGTGCTAATGGTTACTAAATATTCACACACATTGCAGGCCTGTAAATGACACCTGCCTTCAAAAAAATATCCTGGGGACGAAAATCCACCAGAATATTAAAAAGAGGGCAATCTTTCAACAAGATAATTTCAAGAGGTATATTGAACTCACACTTTTTTCTAATACCAGAATAGAAAAACGCCTGGAAAAATGATAAATTTTAGGAATTTTTAAAGACATGCAAACCCAATTTACAAAAACCTATCAGCTCACTCCAGGCAGAATGTCCATCAGCAAAAATGCTGCAAACAATACATGCTGAAGGGATTGTGGAGAAATGTGTACCCTCAGCTGTAAGGGGGACGTGGGAAGAGCCACTAATGAAAACACAATGGAGGTGCTTTGAAAAGGTAAACATTGAGCTACCAGTGAATCAAGCATACCATCTGCTGGGCTTATCACCTGAGAAAATGAGATTCAAAAAGTCACAGGCTGGCAAACCTGTACGCCAGCAATGTTTACCATAGTCAACACTTGGAAGCAACAAAAATGTCCATCAACAGAGGAATGCACCAAGAAGAAGTGGTCCTTGTATACAATGGAATATTACTCCAGTAAAAAATATAAATTAACTTTAAAAAACAAACAAATGTAAGGAGACATCAGCATTTGTGGGTTTATCCGAGCACATTCCACTCTAATTTATAACCGAAGAACACCACTGGCGGGTAGGTCTGTTTCCCAAGTACCAGCGTGGGGAACATAGAAAGGCTGCCACCCTCTGGCCGTTACCTGCAATAGCAGCTTTAAAGCCTGGGCTAATGGTCACTTCATATGAACAAGTACTGCTGGGCTATAAATGAAACCTGCTCTCAAAATGTCTTGAAGAAGGTAATGGTTAAAATATTTCAAAATGTGACACATACTTTAAGAAAACACTTTGAAGAGCTAAGCCATAATCACAGCTGGAAAAATGAAAAGGACATGCCTTAAAGTTCAATTTCAACGGATTATGAGACACATGCAAATTCAACCACAAAGAGGTATCAGCTCACACCAGTCAGAATAACCATCAGCAAAAAACCACATAGAATAAATGCTAAAGGTGCTGTGGAGAAATGCAAACCCTCAACTTTAAGTGGGACGTAATCTGGAAAGAGCCACTAAAGAGAACAGAATGGAGGTGCCTTTAAAAGGTTAACGCTGAGCTACCATATGATCCAGTACACCTATACCTGGACCTATAACCTAAGAAGACAGAATTGGAAAGACACAGGCAGGCAAATCTGCATTGCATAGTATTACAGTAGCCAAGATATGGAAGTAACCAAAAAGTCCACCGACAGATGGGTGGACAAAGAAGAACTGCTACATGTACAGATGGAATATGAGCTAGCGAAAAAATGAAACAATGCCATTTGAAGCACCATAGATGAGTCTAGAAGTAATTACGCATCTTGGAGTAAGTGACAAAGCGAAAGACACATATCCTATCATATCACATACAGGTGTTACCTCAAAGTTGATACAAAGGAAGATATTTCCACAGAGAAAGGCAATCACAGATTCACTACTAAAACTTATGGCTCACCAAATGGAAAGGTGTGAGGATTGGATACATCACCATATTGAGGTTAACAGAGATATACAAACACACGTGAAATATATAATCACCAAAGACCTACAGAATACCAAGAGAAGACTACTGAACATTGTGTCATCACCTACATGGGAAAAGATTCCGAAGAAGAATAGATATATGTATATGTGTGAAAGAACCACATCTTGCACACCTAGAAGAAACAAACCATTGTAATCAAATTTGCTGTGATAAAAAATAAAAATTATGTTAAAAATACGCACAAGAAGTAATGACACATAAACTTCAAGGGCTTTTTCCTGGCACATTCCATTCTAATTTACAACCTAGCACACCACTTCCAATAAGGCTCTGTTGCCCTAGTAATCAGATTTGGTAAAGGAGAAATGCTGCCGCCTTGTGGCCGTTTCCCGCAAGAACAGCTTTAAACCCACAGCTAATGGTCACTTAAAATTCACAAGGACTCAGGGCTGTAAAGGACACCTGCCGTCAAAACTTGTGCTCGGGTAAGGAATGGACAAAAAAATTCAAAACAGGCAAATGTTTCAAGAAGGTAGTATGAAGAGGTAAGTATTCCTCACTCTCTTTAAAAAAAAAACAGGAAAATGGATAAAAGCTCAACCTAAGGAATTATTAGACTCAGGCAATCTATTCAACCAAAAGGTTTCAACTCACACCTGTCGACTGACCGTCAGCAAAAAGTCTACAAACAATAAATGCTGATGGGGTTGTAGAGAACTGTGTAACCTCTAGGTGCTGGTGAGATGTAAAGTGGTTAACAGCCAATAATGAGAACAGAAAGGAACTGCGTTTAAAAGTAAAAATTGAGGTACCATTCAATCCAGCAGGCACACCACTGGGCCTCTCACCTGAGAAGACCAGAATCGAAAAGACACACGCTGCAAAAGCTGCACTGCAGCCTTATTCAAAAGAGCCAAGATGGGAAGCAACCAAAATGTCCATCAACGGGTGAATGGATAAAGAAGAAGGGGTCCATGTACACAATGAAATATTAGCCAAGGAAAACAATGAAACACTGCTCTTTGAGGCACCAGAGATGAGCCTGGAGATAATCACAAAACATGAGATAAGTCGGAAAGCAAAAGACCTCTATCCTATGATATTCCTTATAGGCGTTACCTAATAACTGACACAAATGAACATATTTCCACAGAGAAAGACACTCACAGACTTAGAAAACCAACTGTGCTCATCTAAAAGGAAAGGTGGGGGGAATGGATAAATGAGAGAAGTGTTACTCTACATATCCAAATACATATTATATACATATTTCAAAGAGACCGACCATATAGCAAGGGAGGTCTACAGAACACTCTGTAATATTTTATATGGGAAGAGGATCTGTGGAAAAGACATATATAATGTACAAATGAAGCAGATTGTGTACCCCTAAGACAAACAATATTCTAATCTTTACCCCGATTAAAACAATTAACAAAAACAAGAAGTAATGAGACATAAACTTATGGGGGTTTCTCCTGGCACATGCCATATTAATTTACAACCTAGGAACACGACTTCCAGAAAGACTCTGCTGCCCTAGTACCCAGATTTGGGAATGGAGTAATGCTGCCTTCTTGTGGTCATTTCCCACAACAGCAGCTTTAAACCCACTGCTAAAGGTCACTAAACATTCAGCAACTTGCAATTCTGTAAATGACACCTGCCCTCCAAATAAATCCTGGGATCAAAAATGGATCAACAATTTCAAAAGAGGGCAACCTTCCAAGAAGACAATTTCAAGAGGTATATTGTACTCACAGTTTTTTTCTTTTAAGAGAAAAGAAAAAGGTGTGGAAAAATGATGTATTTTAGGAATTTTGAAAGACATGCAAACCCAAATTACAAAAACCTATCAGCTCACAGCAGTCAGAATGGCCATCAGCAAAAATGGTTCAAAAAATAAATGCTGAAGGGACTGTGGAGGCATGCGTACACTCGGCTCTCAGGGGGACGTGGTAAGAGCGACTAATGAAAACACAATGGAAGTGCCTTGAAAAGGTAAACATTGAGCTACCCGTCAATCAGTCATACCCACTGCTGGGCCTATCTCCTGAGAAAATGAGAATCAAAACGTCACAGGCTGGCAATCCTGCCCTCCAGCCATATTTAGCATAGCCAACATTTGGAAGCAATGAAAATCTCCATCAACAGAGGAATGCACCAAGAAGAACTGTTCCATTTACACAATGTAATATTACTCCAATAACAAATATAAGTTAAATTTAAAAGACAAACATAAGTAAGGAGACATCAGCATTTGTGGGTTTATTCAGGCACATTCCACTCTAATTTATAACCGAGGAACAACAAGGGCCGGAAGGTCTGTTTCCCTAGTACCAGAGTGGGGAACGTTGAAAGACTGCCGCCCTCTGGCCGTTACCTGCAAACGCAGGTTTAAGCCTGTGTTAATGGTCACCACAAAATGTCTTGAGGGAGGTAATGGCCAAATAATTTTAAAATAGGACACATACTTTAAGAAAACACTTTGAAGAACTAAGCTGTACTCACAGCCTGAAAAATGAAAAGGACCTGCCTTAAAGCTCAGTTTTAACGGATTATGAGACACATGCAAATTCAACCACAAAGACGTATCAGCTCACACCAGTCAGAATAACCGTCAGTAAAAAACTACAAAGAATAAATGCTGAAGGTGCTGTGGAGAAATGCAAACCCTCAACTTTAAGTGGGATGTAACCTGGAAAGAGCCACTCATGAGAACAGAATGGAGGTGCCTTTAAAAGGTAAACATTGAGCTACCTTATGATCCAGAGGCTTATTCCCGGACCTATAACCTAAGAGGACAGAATTGGAAAGAAAGAGGCAGGCAAATCTGCATTGCACAGTATTACAATAGCCAAGATACGGGAGTCACCAAAAAGTCCACCGACAGATGGGTGGACAAAGAAGAACTGCTACATGTACAGATGGATTATGAGCTAGCGATAAAATGAAACAATGCCATTTGCAGCACCATAGATGAGTCTAGAAGTAATCACGCAACTTGGAGTAAGTGACAAAGCGAAAGACATATATGCTACCATATCAGTTACAGGTGTTACCTATGAATTGATACCAACAAAGATATATCCACGCAGAAAGGCAATCACAGATTCAGTACAAAAACGTATGGTTCACCAAATGGAAAGGTGTGAGGATTGGACACATTACTATACTGGGGTTAACAGACATATAAAAACACATGTGAAATACATAATCACCAAAGACGTACGCAATACCAAGAGAAGACTACTCAACATTGTGTCCTAACCTACATGGGAAAAGGATCCGAAGAAGAATAGATATATGTATATGTATGAAAGAACCACAACTTGCACACCTAGAACAAACAAAACATTGTAATCAAATTTGCTGTGATGAAAAACTAAAAATTAAAAATACGAACAAGAAGTAATGAGACATAAATTTAAAGGCTTTCTCCTGGCACATTCCATTGTAATTTACAACCTAGAACACGACTTCCATTAAGGCTCTGTTGCCCTGGTGACCAGATTTGGTAAAGGAGAAATGCTGCCGCCTTTTGCCGTTTCCCGCAAGAGCGGCTTTTAACCCACAGCTAATGGTCACTTAACATTCACAAGGACTCAGGGCTGTAAAGACACCTGCCCTCAAAACTGTGCTGAGGTAGGGAATGGATTAAAAAATTCAAAACAGGCAAATGTTTCAAGAAGACTGTATGAAGAGGTAAGTTTTACTCACTGTCTTTTTCAAGAAAGGAAAATGGATAAAAGCTCAACCTCAGGAAGTATTAGACTCATGCAATCTAATCTACAAAACGGTTTCAACTCACACCAGTCGACTGACCATCAGCAAAAAGTCTACAAACAATAAATGCTGAAGGGGTTTTACAGAACTGTGTACCCTCTAGCTGATGGTGAGATGTAAAGTGGTTAAGAGCCAATAATGAGAACAGAAAGGAGCTGTGTTTGAAAGTAAAAATTGAGGTATCATTCAATCCAGCAGGTGCACCACTGGGCCTCTCACCTGAGAAGACCAGAATCGAGAAGACCCGGGCTGCAAAAGCTTCACTGCAGCCTTATTCACTATAGACAAGACAGTGAAGCAACCAAAATGTCCATCCACAGGTGAATGGATAAAGAAGAAGTGGTCCATGTACACAATGGAATATTAGCCATGGAAAACAGTGAAACACTGCTCTTTGAGGCGCCACAGATGAGCCTGGAGATAATCACAAAACATGAGGTCAGTCGGAAAGCAAAAGACCTATATTCTATGATATCACTTATAGGCGTTATCTAATAACTGACACAAATGAACACATTTCCACAGAGAAAGGCACTCACAGACTTAGAAAAAAAACTATGCTTATCTAAAAGGGAAGGTGGGGGGATTGGATAAATGAAGATTAGCATTACCATATGGATACAAACACATATTATATACATATATCAAAAAGACCCACCATATAGCAAGGGAGGTCTACGGAACACTCTGTAATAATTGACAAGGGAAGAGGATCTCGAAATATATAGATATATATAATGTGTAAATGAACCAGAGTGTGTACACCTTGGACAGACAACATTCTAAACATTACCCCAATTTTAAAAATTAAAACAACAAACAAGAATTAATCAAACATAAACTTATGGGGGGGTTTCCTGGCACATTCCATTCAAATTTACAAGCTAGGAAAACCACTTCCAGAACGGCTCTGCTGCCCTAGTAACCAGATTTGATAATGGAGAAGTGCTCCTGCCTTGTGGCCGTTTAGTACAACAGCAGCTTACACCCAGTGCTAATGGTTACTAAATATTCACACACATTGCAGGCCTGTAAATGACACCTGCCTTCAAAAAAATATCCTGGGGACGAAAATCCACCAGAATATTAAAAAGAGGGCAATCTTTCAACAAGATAATTTCAAGAGGTATATTGAACTCACACTTTTTTCTAATACCAGAAGAGAAAAACGCCTGGAAAAATGAAAAATTTTAGGAATTTTTAAAGACATGCAAACCCAATTTACAAAAACCTATCAGCTCACTCCAGGCAGAATGTCCATCAGCAAAAATGCTGCAAACAATACATGCTGAAGGGATTGTGGAGAAATGTGTACCCTCAGCTGTAAGGGGGACGTGGGAAGAGCCACTAATGAAAACACAATGGAGGTGCTTTGAAAAGGTAAACATTGAGCTACCAGTGAATCAAGCATACCATCTGCTGGGCTTATCACCTGAGAAAATGAGATTCAAAAAGTCACAGGCTGGCAAACCTGTACGCCAGCAATATTTACCATAGTCAACACTTGGAAGCAACAAAAATGTCCATCAACAGAGGAATGCACCAAGAAGAAGTGGTCCTTGTATACAATGGAATATTACTCCAGTAAAAAAATATAAATTAACTTTAAGAAACAAACAAATGTAAGGAGACATCAGCATTTGTGGGTTTATCCGAGCACATTCCACTCTAATTTATAACCGAAGAACACCACTGGCGGGTAGGTCTGTTTCCCAAGTACCAGCGTGGGGAACATAGAAAGGCTGCCACCCTCTGGCCGTTACCTGCAAAAGCAGCTTTAAAGCCTGGGCTAATGGTCACTTCATATGAACAAGTACTGCTGGGCTATAAATGAAACCTGCTCTCAAAATGTCTTGAAGAAGGTAATGGTTAAACTATTTCAAAATGTGACACATACTTTAAGAAAACACTTTGAAGAGCTAAGCCATAATCACAGCTGGAAAAATGAAAAGGACATGCCTTAAAGTTCAATTTCAACAGATTATGAGACACATGCAAATTCAACCACAAAGAGGTATCAGCTCACACCAGTCAGAATAACCATCAGCAAAAAACCACATAGAATAAATGCTAAAGGTGCTGTGGAGAAATGCAAACCCTCAACTTTAAGTGGGACGTTATCTGGAAAGAGCCACTAAAGAGAAGAGAATGGAGGTGCCTTTAAAAGGTTAACGCTGAGCTACCATATGATCCAGTACACCTATACCTGGACCTATAACCTAAGAAGACAGAATTGGAAAGACACAGGCTGGCAAATCTGCATTGCATAGTATTACAGTAGCCAAGATATGGAAGTAACCAAAAAGTCCACCGACAGATGGGTGGACAAAGAAGAACTGCTACATGTACAGATGGAATATGAGCTTGCGAAAAAATGAAACAATGCCATTTGAAGCACCATAGATGAGTCTAGAAGTAATTACGCATCTTGGAGTAAGTGACAAAGCGAAAGACACATATCCTATCATATCACATACAGGTGTTACCTCAAAGTTGATACAAAGGAAGATATCTCCACAGAGAAAGGCAATCACAGATTCACTACTAAAACTTATGGCTCACCAAATGGAAAGGTGTGAGGATTGGATACATCACCATATTGAGGTTAACAGAGATATACAAACACACGTGTAATATATAATCACCAAAGACCTACAGAATACCAAGAGAAGACTACTGAACATTGTGTCATCACCTACATGGGAAAAGATTCCGAAGAAGAATAGATATATGTATATGTGTGAAAGAACCACATCTTGCACACCTAGAAGAAACAAACCATTGTAATCAAATTTGCTGTGATAAAAAATAAAAATTATGTTAAAAATACGAACAAGAAGTAATGACACATAAACTTCAAGGGCTTTTTCCTGGCACATTCCATTCTAATTTACAACCTAGCACACCACTTCCAATAAGGCTCTGTTGCCCTACTAATCAGATTTGGTAAAGGAGAAATGCTGCCGCCTTGTGGCCGTTTCCCACAAGAACAGCTTTAAACCCACAGCTAATGGTCACTTAAAATTCACAAGGACTCAGGGCTGTAAAGGACACCTGCCGTCAAAAATTGTGCTTGGGTAAGGAATGGACAAAAAAATTCAAAACAGGCAAATGTTTCAAGAAGATAGTATGAAGAGGTAAGTATTCCTCACTCTCTTTAAAAAAAAAAACAGGAAAATGGATAAAAGCTCAACCTAAGGAATTATTAGACTCAGGCAATCTATTCAACCAAAAGGTTTCAACTCACACCTGTCGACTGACCGTCAGCAAAAAGTCTACAAACAATAAATGCTGATGGGGTTGTAGAGAACTGTGTAACCTCTAGGTGCTGGTGAGATGTAAAGTGGTTAACAGCCAATAATGAGAACAGAAAGGAACTGCGTTTAAAAGTAAAAATTGAGGTACCATTCAATCCAGCAGGCACACCACTGGGCCTCTCACCTGAGAAGACCAGAATCGAAAAGACACACGCTGCAAAAGCTGCACTGCAGCCTTATTCAAAAGAGCCAAGATGGGAAGCAACCAAAATGTCCATCAACGGGTGAATGGATAAAGAAGAAGGGGTCCATGTACACAATGAAATATTAGCCAAGGAAAACAATGAAACACTGCTCTTTGAGGCACCAGAGATGAGCCTGGAGATAATCACAAAACATGAGGTAAGTCGGAAAGCAAAAGACCTCTATCCTATGATATTCCTTATAGGCGTTACCTAATAACTGACACAAATGAACATATTTCCACAGAGAAAGACACTCACAGACTTAGAAAACCAACTGTGCTCATCTAAAAGGAAAGGTGGGGGGAATGGATAAATGAGAGAAGTGTTACTCTACATATCCAAATACATATTATATACATATTTCAAAGAGACCGACCATATAGCAAGGGAGGTCTACAGAACACTCTGTAATATTTTATATGGGAAGAGGATCTGTGGAAAAGACATATATAATGTACAAATGAAGCAGATTGTGTACCCCTAAGACAAACAATATTCTAATCTTTACCCCGATTAAAACAATTAACAAAAACAAGAAGTAATGAGACATAAACTTATGGGGGTTTCTCCTGGCACATGCCATATTAATTTACAACCTAGGAACACGACTTCCAGAAAGACTCTGCTGCCCTAGTACCCAGATTTGGGAATGGAGTAATGCTGCCTTCTTGTGGTCATTTCCCACAACAGCAGCTTTAAACCCACTGCTAAAGGTCACTAAACATTCAGCAACTTGCAATTCTGTAAATGACACCTGCCCTCCAAATAAATCCTGGGATCAAAAATGGATCAACAATTTCAAAAGAGGGCAACCTTCCAAGAAGACAATTTCAAGAGGTATATTGTACTCACAGTTTTTTTCTTTTAAGAGAAAAGAAAAAGGTGTGGGAAAATGATGTATTTTAGGAATTTTGAAAGACATGCAAACCCAAATTACAAAAACCTATCAGCTCACAGCAGTCAGAATGGCCATCAGCAAAAATGGTTCAAAAAATAAATGCTGAAGGGACTGTGGAGGCATGCGTACACTCGGCTCTCAGGGGGACGTGGTAAGAGCGACTAATGAAAACACAATGGAAGTGCCTTGAAAAGGTAAACATTGAGCTACCCGTCAATCAGTCATACCCACTGCTGGGCCTATCTCCTGAGAAAATGAGAATCAAAACGTCACAGGCTGGCAATCCTGCCCTCCAGCCATATTTAGCATAGCCAACATTTGGAAGCAATGAAAATCTCCATCAACAGAGGAATGCACCAAGAAGAACTGTTCCATTTACACAATGTAATATTACTCCAATAACAAATATAAGTTAAATTTAAAAGACAAACATAAGTAAGGAGACATCAGCATTTGTGGGTTTATTCAGGCACATTCCACTCTAATTTATAACCGAGGAACAACAAGGGCCGGAAGGTCTGTTTCCCTAGTACCAGAGTGGGGAACGTTGAAAGACTGCCGCCCTCTGGCCGTTACCTGCAAACGCAGGTTTAAGCCTGTGTTAATGGTCACCACAAAATGTCTTGAGGGAGGTAATGGCCAAATAATTTTAAAATAGGACACATACTTTAAGAAAACACTTTGAAGAACTAAGCTGTACTCA
Source organism: Balaenoptera borealis (assembly GCF_965194805.1). Lineage (NCBI taxonomy): Eukaryota > Metazoa > Chordata > Mammalia > Artiodactyla > Balaenopteridae > Balaenoptera > Balaenoptera borealis. The sequence goes on from NW_028122886.1 coordinate 11,194, forward strand.
CAGCCTGAAAAATGAAAAGGACCTGCCTTAAAGCTCAGTTTTAACGGATTATGAGACACATGCAAATTCAACCACAAAGACGTATCAGCTCACACCAGTCAGAATAACCGTCAGTAAAAAACTACAAAGAATAAATGCTGAAGGTGCTGTGGAGAAATGCAAACCCTCAACTTTAAGTGGGATGTAACCTGGAAAGAGCCACTCATGAGAACAGAATGGAGGTGCCTTTAAAAGGTAAACATTGAGCTACCTTATGATCCAGAGGCTTATTCCCGGACCTATAACCTAAGAGGACAGAATTGGAAAGAAAGAGGCAGGCAAATCTGCATTGCACAGTATTACAATAGCCAAGATACGGGAGTCACCAAAAAGTCCACCGACAGATGGGTGGACAAAGAAGAACTGCTACATGTACAGATGGATTATGAGCTAGCGATAAAATGAAACAATGCCATTTGCAGCACCATAGATGAGTCTAGAAGTAATCACGCAACTTGGAGTAAGTGACAAAGCGAAAGACATATATGCTACCATATCAGTTACAGGTGTTACCTACGAATTGATACCAACAAAGATATATCCACGCAGAAAGGCAATCACAGATTCAGTACAAAAACGTATGGTTCACCAAATGGAAAGGTGTGAGGATTGGACACATTACTATACTGGGGTTAACAGACATATAAAAACACATGTGAAATACATAATCACCAAAGACGTACGCAATACCAAGAGAAGACTACTCAACATTGTGTCCTAACCTACATGGGAAAAGGATCCGAAGAAGAATAGATATATGTATATGTATGAAAGAACCACAACTTGCACACCTAGAACAAACAAAACATTGTAATCAAATTTGCTGTGATGAAAAACTAAAAATTAAAAATACGAACAAGAAGTAATGAGACATAAATTTAAAGGCTTTCTCCTGGCACATTCCATTGTAATTTACAACCTAGAACACGACTTCCATTAAGGCTCTGTTGCCCTGGTGACCAGATTTGGTAAAGGAGAAATGCTGCCGCCTTTTGCCGTTTCCCGCAAGAGCGGCTTTTAACCCACAGCTAATGGTCACTTAACATTCACAAGGACTCAGGGCTGTAAAGACACCTGCCCTCAAAACTGTGCTGAGGTAGGGAATGGATTAAAAAATTCAAAACAGGCAAATGTTTCAAGAAGACTGTATGAAGAGGTAAGTTTTACTCACTGTCTTTTTCAAGAAAGGAAAATGGATAAAAGCTCAACCTCAGGAAGTATTAGACTCATGCAATCTAATCTACAAAACGGTTTCAACTCACACCAGTCGACTGACCATCAGCAAAAAGTCTACAGACAATAAATGCTGAAGGGGTTTTACAGAACTGTGTACCCTCTAGCTGATGGTGAGATGTAAAGTGGTTAAGAGCCAATAATGAGAACAGAAAGGAGCTGTGTTTGAAAGTAAAAATTGAGGTATCATTCAATCCAGCAGGTGCACCACTGGGCCTCTCACCTGAGAAGACCAGAATCGAGAAGACCCGGGCTGCAAAAGCTTCACTGCAGCCTTATTCACTATAGACAAGACAGTGAAGCAACCAAAATGTCCATCCACAGGTGAATGGATAAAGAAGAAGTGGTCCATGTACACAATGGAATATTAGCCATGGAAAACAGTGAAACACTGCTCTTTGAGGCGCCACAGATGAGCCTGGAGATAATCACAAAACATGAGGTCAGTCGGAAAGCAAAAGACCTATATTCTATGATATCACTTATAGGCGTTATCTAATAACTGACAAAAATGAACATATTTCCACAGAGAAAGGCACTCACAGACTTAGAAAAAAAACTATGCTTATCTAAAAGGGAAGGTGGGGGGATTGGATAAATGAAGATTAGCGTTACCATATGGATACAAACACATATTATATACATATATCAAAAAGACCCACCATATAGCAAGGGAGGTCTACGGAACACTCTGTAATAATTGACAAGGGAAGAGGATCTCGAAATATATAGATATATATAATGTGTAAATGAACCAGAGTGTGTACACCTTGGACAGACAACATTCTAAACATTACCCCAATTTTAAAAATTAAAACAACAAACAAGAATTAATCAAACATAAACTTATGGGGGGGTTTCCTGGCACATTCCATTCAAATTTACAAGCTAGGAAAACCACTTCCAGAACGGCTCTGCTGCCCTAGTAACCAGATTTGATAATGGAGAAGTGCTCCTGCCTTGTGGCCGTTTAGTACAACAGCAGCTTACACCCAGTGCTAATGGTTACTAAATATTCACACACATTGCAGGCCTGTAAATGACACCTGCCTTCAAAAAAATATCCTGGGGACGAAAATCCACCAGAATATTAAAAAGAGGGCAATCTTTCAACAAGATAATTTCAAGAGGTATATTGAACTCACACTTTTTTCTAATACCAGAAGAGAAAAACGCCTGGAAAAATGAAAAATTTTAGGAATTTTTAAAGACATGCAAACCCAATTTACAAAAACCTATCAGCTCACTCCAGGCAGAATGTCCATCAGCAAAAATGCTGCAAACAATACATGCTGAAGGGATTGTGGAGAAATGTGTACCCTCAGCTGTAAGGGGGACGTGGGAAGAGCCACTAATGAAAACACAATGGAGGTGCTTTGAAAAGGTAAACATTGAGCTACCAGTGAATCAAGCATACCATCTGCTGGGCTTATCACCTGAGAAAATGAGATTCAAAAAGTCACAGGCTGGCAAACCTGTACGCCAGCAATGTTTACCATAGTCAACACTTGGAAGCAACAAAAATGTCCATCAACAGAGGAATGCACCAAGAAGAAGTGGTCCTTGTATACAATGGAATATTACTCCAGTAAAAAATATAAATTAACTTTAAAAAACAAACAAATGTAAGGAGACATCAGCATTTGTGGGTTTATCCGAGCACATTCCACTCTAATTTATAACCGAAGAACACCACTGGCGGGTAGGTCTGTTTCCCAAGTACCAGCGTGGGGAACATAGAAAGGCTGCCACCCTCTGGCCGTTACCTGCAATAGCAGCTTTAAAGCCTGGGCTAATGGTCACTTCATATGAACAAGTACTGCTGGGCTATAAATGAAACCTGCTCTCAAAATGTCTTGAAGAAGGTAATGGTTAAAATATTTCAAAATGTGACACATACTTTAAGAAAACACTTTGAAGAGCTAAGCCATAATCACAGCTGGAAAAATGAAAAGGACATGCCTTAAAGTTCAATTTCAACGGATTATGAGACACATGCAAATTCAACCACAAAGAGGTATCAGCTCACACCAGTCAGAATAACCATCAGCAAAAAACCACATAGAATAAATGCTAAAGGTGCTGTGGAGAAATGCAAACCCTCAACTTTAAGTGGGACGTAATCTGGAAAGAGCCACTAAAGAGAACAGAATGGAGGTGCCTTTAAAAGGTTAACGCTGAGCTACCATATGATCCAGTACACCTATACCTGGACCTATAACCTAAGAAGACAGAATTGGAAAGACACAGGCAGGCAAATCTGCATTGCATAGTATTACAGTAGCCAAGATATGGAAGTAACCAAAAAGTCCACCGACAGATGGGTGGACAAAGAAGAACTGCTACATGTACAGATGGAATATGAGCTAGCGAAAAAATGAAACAATGCCATTTGAAGCACCATAGATGAGTCTAGAAGTAATTACGCATCTTGGAGTAAGTGACAAAGCGAAAGACACATATCCTATCATATCACATACAGGTGTTACCTCAAAGTTGATACAAAGGAAGATATTTCCACAGAGAAAGGCAATCACAGATTCACTACTAAAACTTATGGCTCACCAAATGGAAAGGTGTGAGGATTGGATACATCACCATATTGAGGTTAACAGAGATATACAAACACACGTGAAATATATAATCACCAAAGACCTACAGAATACCAAGAGAAGACTACTGAACATTGTGTCATCACCTACATGGGAAAAGATTCCGAAGAAGAATAGATATATGTATATGTGTGAAAGAACCACATCTTGCACACCTAGAAGAAACAAACCATTGTAATCAAATTTGCTGTGATAAAAAATAAAAATTATGTTAAAAATACGCACAAGAAGTAATGACACATAAACTTCAAGGGCTTTTTCCTGGCACATTCCATTCTAATTTACAACCTAGCACACCACTTCCAATAAGGCTCTGTTGCCCTAGTAATCAGATTTGGTAAAGGAGAAATGCTGCCGCCTTGTGGCCGTTTCCCGCAAGAACAGCTTTAAACCCACAGCTAATGGTCACTTAAAATTCACAAGGACTCAGGGCTGTAAAGGACACCTGCCGTCAAAACTTGTGCTCGGGTAAGGAATGGACAAAAAAATTCAAAACAGGCAAATGTTTCAAGAAGGTAGTATGAAGAGGTAAGTATTCCTCACTCTCTTTAAAAAAAAAACAGGAAAATGGATAAAAGCTCAACCTAAGGAATTATTAGACTCAGGCAATCTATTCAACCAAAAGGTTTCAACTCACACCTGTCGACTGACCGTCAGCAAAAAGTCTACAAACAATAAATGCTGATGGGGTTGTAGAGAACTGTGTAACCTCTAGGTGCTGGTGAGATGTAAAGTGGTTAACAGCCAATAATGAGAACAGAAAGGAACTGCGTTTAAAAGTAAAAATTGAGGTACCATTCAATCCAGCAGGCACACCACTGGGCCTCTCACCTGAGAAGACCAGAATCGAAAAGACACACGCTGCAAAAGCTGCACTGCAGCCTTATTCAAAAGAGCCAAGATGGGAAGCAACCAAAATGTCCATCAACGGGTGAATGGATAAAGAAGAAGGGGTCCATGTACACAATGAAATATTAGCCAAGGAAAACAATGAAACACTGCTCTTTGAGGCACCAGAGATGAGCCTGGAGATAATCACAAAACATGAGGTAAGTCGGAAAGCAAAAGACCTCTATCCTATGATATTCCTTATAGGCGTTACCTAATAACTGACACAAATGAACATATTTCCACAGAGAAAGACACTCACAGACTTAGAAAACCAACTGTGCTCATCTAAAAGGAAAGGTGGGGGGAATGGATAAATGAGAGAAGTGTTACTCTACATATCCAAATACATATTATATACATATTTCAAAGAGACCGACCATATAGCAAGGGAGGTCTACAGAACACTCTGTAATATTTTATATGGGAAGAGGATCTGTGGAAAAGACATATATAATGTACAAATGAAGCAGATTGTGTACCCCTAAGACAAACAATATTCTAATCTTTACCCCGATTAAAACAATTAACAAAAACAAGAAGTAATGAGACATAAACTTATGGGGGTTTCTCCTGGCACATGCCATATTAATTTACAACCTAGGAACACGACTTCCAGAAAGACTCTGCTGCCCTAGTACCCAGATTTGGGAATGGAGTAATGCTGCCTTCTTGTGGTCATTTCCCACAACAGCAGCTTTAAACCCACTGCTAAAGGTCACTAAACATTCAGCAACTTGCAATTCTGTAAATGACACCTGCCCTCCAAATAAATCCTGGGATCAAAAATGGATCAACAATTTCAAAAGAGGGCAACCTTCCAAGAAGACAATTTCAAGAGGTATATTGTACTCACAGTTTTTTCTTTTAAGAGAAAAGAAAAAGGTGTGGAAAAATGATGTATTTTTGGAATTTTGAAAGACATGCAAACCCAAATTACAAAAACCTATCAGCTCACAGCAGTCAGAATGGCCATCAGCAAAAATGGTTCAAAAAATAAATGCTGAAGGGACTGTGGAGGCATGCGTACACTCGGCTCTCAGGGGGACGTGGTAAGAGCCACTAATGAAAACACAATGGAAGTGCCTTGAAAAGGTAAACATTGAGCTACCCGTCAATCAGTCATACCCACTGCTGGGCCTATCTCCTGAGAAAATGAGAATCAAAACGTCACAGGCTGGCAATCCTGCCCTCCAGCCATATTTAGCATAGCCAACATTTGGAAGCAATGAAAATCTCCATCAACAGAGGAATGCACCAAGAAGAACTGTTCCATTTACACAATGTAATATTACTCCAATAACAAATATAAGTTAAATTTAAAAGACAAACATAAGTAAGGAGACATCAGCATTTGTGGGTTTATTCAGGCACATTCCACTCTAATTTATAACCGAGGAACAACAAGGGCCGGAAGGTCTGTTTCCCTAGTACCAGAGTGGGGAACGTTGAAAGACTGCCGCCCTCTGGCCGTTACCTGCAAACGCAGGTTTAAGCCTGTGTTAATGGTCACCACAAAATGTCTTGAGGGAGGTAATGGCCAAATAATTTTAAAATAGGACACATACTTTAAGAAAACACTTTGAAGAACTAAGCTGTACTCACAGCCTGAAAAATGAAAAGGACCTGCCTTAAAGCTCAGTTTTAACGGATTATGAGACACATGCAAATTCAACCACAAAGACGTATCAGCTCACACCAGTCAGAATAACCGTCAGTAAAAAACTACAAAGAATAAATGCTGAAGGTGCTGTGGAGAAATGCAAACCCTCAACTTTAAGTGGGATGTAACCTGGAAAGAGCCACTCATGAGAACAGAATGGAGGTGCCTTTAAAAGGTAAACATTGAGCTACCTTATGATCCAGAGGCTTATTCCCGGACCTATAACCTAAGAGGACAGAATTGGAAAGAAAGAGGCAGGCAAATCTGCATTGCACAGTATTACAATAGCCAAGATACGGGAGTCACCAAAAAGTCCACCGACAGATGGGTGGACAAAGAAGAACTGCTACATGTACAGATGGATTATGAGCTAGCGATAAAATGAAACAATGCCATTTGCAGCACCATAGATGAGTCTAGAAGTAATCACGCAACTTGGAGTAAGTGACAAAGCGAAAGACATATATGCTACCATATCAGTTACAGGTGTTACCTACGAATTGATACCAACAAAGATATATCCACGCAGAAAGGCAATCACAGATTCAGTACAAAAACGTATGGTTCACCAAATGGAAAGGTGTGAGGATTGGACACATTACTATACTGGGGTTAACAGACATATAAAAACACATGTGAAATACATAATCACCAAAGACGTACGCAATACCAAGAGAAGACTACTCAACATTGTGTCCTAACCTACATGGGAAAAGGATCCGAAGAAGAATAGATATATGTATATGTATGAAAGAACCACAACTTGCACACCTAGAACAAACAAAACATTGTAATCAAATTTGCTGTGATGAAAAACTAAAAATTAAAAATACGAACAAGAAGTAATGAGACATAAATTTAAAGGCTTTCTCCTGGCACATTCCATTGTAATTTACAACCTAGAACACGACTTCCATTAAGGCTCTGTTGCCCTGGTGACCAGATTTGGTAAAGGAGAAATGCTGCCGCCTTTTGCCGTTTCCCGCAAGAGCGGCTTTTAACCCACAGCTAATGGTCACTTAACATTCACAAGGACTCAGGGCTGTAAAGACACCTGCCCTCAAAACTATGCTGAGGTAGGGAATGGATTAAAAAATTCAAAACAGGCAAATGTTTCAAGAAGACTGTATGAAGAGGTAAGTTTTACTCACTGTCTTTTTCAAGAAAGGAAAATGGATAAAAGCTCAACCTCAGGAAGTATTAGACTCATGCAATCTAATCTACAAAACGGTTTCAACTCACACCAGTCGACTGACCATCAGCCAAACGTCTACAGACAAAAAATGCTGAAGTGGTTTTACAGAACTGTGTACCCTCTAGCTGCTGGTGAGATGTAAAGTGGTTAAGAGCCAATAAGGAGAACAGAAAGGAGCTGTGTTTGAAAGTAAAAATTGAGGTATCATTCAATCCAGCAGGTGCACCACTGGGCCTCTCACCTGAGAAGACCAGAATCGAGAAGACCCGGGCTGCAAAAGCTTCACTGCAGCCTTATTCACTATAGACAAGACAGTGAAGCAACCAAAATGTCCATCCACAGGTGAATGGATAAAGAAGAAGTGGTCCATGTACACAATGGAATATTAGCCATGGAAAACAGTGAAACACTGCTCTTTGAGGCGCCACAGATGAGCCTGGAGATAATCACAAAACATGAGGTCAGTCGGAAAGCAAAAGACCTATATTCTATGATATCACTTATAGGCGTTATCTAATAACTGACAAAAATGAACATATTTCCACAGAGAAAGGCACTCACAGACTTAGAAAAAAAAGTATGCTTATCTAAAAGGGAAGGTGGGGGGATTGGATAAATGAAGATTAGCGTTACCATATGGATACAAACACATATTATATACATATATCAAAAAGACCCACCATATAGCAAGGGAGGTCTACGGAACACTCTGTAATAATTGACATGGGAAGAGGATCTCGAAATATATAGATATATATAATGTGTAAATGAACCAGAGTGTGTACACCTTGGACAGACAACATTCTAAACATTACCCCAATTTTAAAAATTAAAACAACAAACAAGAATTAATCAAACATAAACTTATGGGGGGTTTTCCTGGCACATTCCATTCAAATTTACAAGCTAGGAAAACCACTTCCAGAACGGCTCTGCTGCCCTAGTAACCAGATTTGATAATGGAGAAGTGCTCCTGCCTTGTGGCCGTTTAGTACAACAGCAGCTTACTCCCAGTGCTAATGGTTACTAAATATTCACACACATTGCAGGCCTGTAAATGACACCTGCCTTCAAAAAAGTATCCTGGGGACGAAAATCCACCAGAATATTAAAAAGAGGGCAATCTTTCAACAAGATAATTTCAAGAGGTATATTGAACTCACACTTTTTTCTAATACCAGAATAGAAAAACGCCTGGAAAAATGAAAAATTTTAGGAATTTTTAAAGACATGCAAACCCAATTTACAAAAACCTATCAGCTCACTCCAGGCAGAATGTCCATCAGCAAAAATGCTGCAAACAATACATGCTGAAGGGATTGTGGAGAAATGTGTACCCTCAGCTGTAAGGGGGACGTGGGAAGAGCCACTAATGAAAACACAATGGAGGTGCTTTGAAAAGGTAAACATTGAGCTACCAGTGAATCAAGCATACCATCTGCTGGGCTTATCACCTGAGAAAATGAGATTCAAAAAGTCACAGGCTGGCAAACCTGTACGCCAGCAATATTTACCATAGTCAACACTTGGAAGCAACAAAAATGTCCATCAAAAGAGGAATGCACCAAGAAGAAGTGGTCCTTGTATACAATGGAATATTACTCCAGTAAAAAAATATAAATTAACTTTAAGAAACAAACAAATGTAAGGAGACATCAGCATTTGTGGGTTTATCCGAGCACATTCCACTCTAATTTATAACCGAAGAACACCACTGGCGGGTAGGTCTGTTTCCCAAGTACCAGCGTGGGGAACATAGAAAGGCTGCCACCCTCTGGCCGTTACCTGCAAAAGCAGCTTTAAAGCCTGGGCTAATGGTCACTTCATATGAACAAGTACTGCTGGGCTATAAATGAAACCTGCTCTCAAAATGTCTTGAAGAAGGTAATGGTTAAAATATTTCAAAATGTGACACATACTTTAAGAAAACACTTTGAAGAGCTAAGCCATAATCACAGCTGGAAAAATGAAAAAGACATGCCTTAAAGTTCAATTTCAACGGATTATGAGACACATGCAAATTCAACCACAAAGAGGTATCAGCTCACACCAGTCAGAATAACCATCAGCAAAAAACCACATAGAATAAATGCTAAAGGTGCTGTGGAGAAATGCAAACCCTCAACTTTAAGTGGGACGTAATCTGGAAAGAGCCACTAAAGAGAACAGAATGGAGGTGCCTTTAAAAGGTTAACGCTGAGCTACCATATGATCCAGTACACCTATACCTGGACCTATAACCTAAGAAGACAGAATTGGAAAGACACAGGCAGGCAAATCTGCATTGCATAGTATTACAGTAGCCAAGATATGGAAGTAACCAAAAAGTCCACCGACAGATGGGTGGACAAAGAAGAACTGCTACATGTACAGATGGAATATGAGCTAGCGAAAAAATGAAACAATGCCATTTGAAGCACCATAGATGAGTCTAGAAGTAATTACGCATCTTGGAGTAAGTGACAAAGCGAAAGACACATATCCTATCATATCACATACAGGTGTTACCTCAAAGTTGATACAAAGGAAGATATTTCCACAGAGAAAGGCAATCACAGATTCACTACTAAAACTTATGGCTCACCAAATGGAAAGGTGTGAGGATTGGATACATCACCATATTGAGGTTAACAGAGATATACAAACACACGTGAAATATATAATCACCAAAGACCTACAGAATACCAAGAGAAGACTACTGAACATTGTGTCATCACCTACATGGGAAAAGATTCCGAAGAAGAATAGATATATGTATATGTGTGAAAGAACCACATCTTGCACACCTAGAAGAAACAAACCATTGTAATCAAATTTGCTGTGATAAAAAATAAAAATTATGTTAAAAATACGCACAAGAAGTAATGACACATAAACTTCAAGGGCTTTTTCCTGGCACATTCCATTCTAATTTACAACCTAGCACACCACTTCCAATAAGGCTCTGTTGCCCTAGTAATCAGATTTGGTAAAGGAGAAATGCTGCCGCCTTGTGGCCGTTTCCCGCAAGAACAGCTTTAAACCCACAGCTAATGGTCACTTAAAATTCACAAGGACTCAGGGCTGTAAAGGACACCTGCCGTCAAAACTTGTGCTCGGGTAAGGAATGGACAAAAATTTCAAAACAGGCAAATGTTTCAAGAAGGTAGTATGAAGAGGTAAGTATTCCTCACTCTCTTTAAAAAAAAAAACAGGAAAATGGATAAAAGCTCAACCTAAGGAATTATTAGACTCAGGCAATCTATTCAACCAAAAGGTTTCAACTCACACCTGTCGACTGACCGTCAGCAAAAAGTCTACAAACAATAAATGCTGATGGGGTTGTAGAGAACTGTGTAACCTCTAGGTGCTGGTGAGATGTAAAGTGGTTAACAGCCAATAATGAGAACAGAAAGGAACTGCGTTTAAAAGTAAAAATTGAGGTACCATTCAATCCAGCAGGCACACCACTGGGCCTCTCACCTGAGAAGACCAGAATCGAAAAGACACACGCTGCAAAAGCTGCACTGCAGCCTTATTCAAAAGAGCCAAGATGGGAAGCAACCAAAATGTCCATCAACGGGTGAATGGATAAAGAAGAAGGGGTCCATGTACACAATGAAATATTAGCCAAGGAAAACAATGAAACACTGCTCTTTGAGGCACCAGAGATGAGCCTGGAGATAATCACATAACATGAGGTAAGTCGGAAAGCAAAAGACCTCTATCCTATGCTATCCCTTATAGGCGTTACCTAATAACTGACACAAATGAACATATTTCCACAGAGAAAGACACTCACAGACTTAGAAAACCAACTGTGCTCATCTAAAAGGAAAGGTGGGGGGAATGGATAAATGAGAGAAGTGTTACTCTACATATCCAAATACATATTATATACATATTTCAAAGAGACCGACCATATAGCAAGGGAGGTCTACAGAACACTCTGTAATATTTTATATGGGAAGAGGATCTGTGGAAAAGACATATATAATGTACAAATGAAGCAGATTGTGTACCCCTAAGACAAACAATATTCTAATCTTTACCCCGATTAAAACAATTAACAAAAACAAGAAGTAATGAGACATAAACTTATGGGGGTTTCTCCTGGCACATGCCATATTAATTTACAACCTAGGAACACGACTTCCAGAAAGACTCTGCTGCCCTAGTACCCAGATTTGGGAATGGAGTAATGCTGCCTTCTTGTGGTCATTTCCCACAACAGCAGCTTTAAACCCACTGCTAAAGGTCACTAAACATTCAGCAACTTGCAATTCTGTAAATGACACCTGCCCTCCAAATAAATCCTGGGATCAAAAATGGATCAACAATTTCAAAAGAGGGCAACCTTCCAAGAAGACAATTTCAAGAGGTATATTGTACTCACAGTTTTTTTCTTTTAAGAGAAAAGAAAAAGGTGTGGAAAAATGATGTATTTTAGGAATTTTGAAAGACATGCAAACCCAAATTACAAAAACCTATCAGCTCACAGCAGTCAGAATGGCCATCAGCAAAAATGGTTCAAAAAATAAATGCTGAAGGGACTGTGGAGGCATGCGTACACTCGGCTCTCAGGGGGACGTGGTAAGAGCCACTAATGAAAACACAATGGAAGTGCCTTGAAAAGGTAAACATTGAGCTACCCGTCAATCAGTCATACCCACTGCTGGGCCTATCTCCTGAGAAAATGAGAATCAAAACGTCACAGGCTGGCAATCCTGCCCTCCAGCCATATTTAGCATAGCCAACATTTGGAAGCAATGAAAATCTCCATCAACAGAGGAATGCACCAAGAAGAACTGTTCCGTTTACACAATGTAATATTACTCCAATAACAAATATAAGTTAAATTTAAAAGACAAACATAAGTAAGGAGACATCAGCATTTGTGGGTTTATTCAGGCACATTCCACTCTAATTTATAACCGAGGAACAACAAGGGCCGGAAGGTCTGTTTCCCTAGTACCAGAGTGGGGAACGTTGAAAGACTGCCGCCCTCTGGCCGTTACCTGCAAACGCAGGTTTAAGCCTGTGTTAATGGTCACCACAAAATGTCTTGAGGGAGGTAATGGCCAAATAATTTTAAAATAGGACACATACTTTAAGAAAACACTTTGAAGAACTAAGCTGTACTCACAGCCTGAAAAATGAAAAGGACCTGCCTTAAAGCTCAGTTTTAACGGATTATGAGACACATGCAAATTCAACCACAAAGACGTATCAGCTCACACCAGTCAGAATAACCGTCAGTAAAAAACTACAAAGAATAAATGCTGAAGGTGCTGTGGAGAAATGCAAACCCTCAACTTTAAGTGGGATGTAACCTGGAAAGAGCCACTCATGAGAACAGAATGGAGGTGCCTTTAAAAGGTAAACATTGAGCTACCTTATGATCCAGAGGCTTATTCCCGGACCTATAACCTAAGAGGACAGAATTGGAAAGAAAGAGGCAGGCAAATCTGCATTGCACAGTATTACAATAGCCAAGATACGGGAGTCACCAAAAAGTCCACCGACAGATGGGTGGACAAAGAAGAACTGCTACATGTACAGATGGATTATGAGCTAGCGATAAAATGAAACAATGCCATTTGCAGCACCATAGATGAGTCTAGAAGTAATCACGCAACTTGGAGTAAGTGACAAAGCGAAAGACATATATGCTACCATATCAGTTACAGGTGTTACCTACGAATTGATACCAACAAAGATATATCCACTCAGAAAGGCAATCACAGATTCAGTACAAAAACGTATGGTTCACCAAATGGAAAGGTGTGAGGATTGGACACATTACTATACTGGGGTTAACAGACATATAAAAACACATGTGAAATACATAATCACCAAAGACGTACGCAATACCAAGAGAAGACTACTCAACATTGTGTCCTAACCTACATGGGAAAAGGATCCGAAGAAGAATAGATATATGTATATGTATGAAAGAACCACAACTTGCACACCTAGAACAAACAAAACATTGTAATCAAATTTGCTGTGATGAAAAACTAAAAATTAAAAATACGAACAAGAAGTAATGAGACATAAATTTAAAGGCTTTCTCCTGGCACATTCCATTGTAATTTACAACCTAGAACACGACTTCCATTAAGGCTCTGTTGCCCTGGTGACCAGATTTGGTAAAGGAGAAATGCTGCCGCCTTTTGCCGTTTCCCGCAAGAGCGGCTTTTAACCCACAGCTAATGGTCACTTAACATTCACAAGGACTCAGGGCTGTAAAGACACCTGCCCTCAAAACTGTGCTGAGGTAGGGAATGGATTAAAAAATTCAAAACAGGCAAATGTTTCAAGAAGACTGTATGAAGAGGTAAGTTTTACTCACTGTCTTTTTCAAGAAAGGAAAATGGATAAAAGCTCAACCTCAGGAAGTATTAGACTCATGCAATCTAATCTACAAAACGGTTTCAACTCACACCAGTCGACTGACCATCAGCAAAAAGTCTACAGACAATAAATGCTGAAGGGGTTTTACAGAACTGTGTACCCTCTAGCTGATGGTGAGATGTAAAGTGGTTAAGAGCCAATAATGAGAACAGAAAGGAGCTGTGTTTGAAAGTAAAAATTGAGGTATCATTCAATCCAGCAGGTGCACCACTGGGCCTCTCACCTGAGAAGACCAGAATCGAGAAGACCCGGGCTGCAAAAGCTTCACTGCAGCCTTATTCACTATAGACAAGACAGTGAAGCAACCAAAATGTCCATCCACAGGTGAATGGATAAAGAAGAAGTGGTCCATGTACACAATGGAATATTAGCCATGGAAAACAGTGAAACACTGCTCTTTGAGGCGCCACAGATGAGCCTGGAGATAATCACAAAACATGAGGTCAGTCGGAAAGCAAAAGACCTATATTCTATGATATCACTTATAGGCGTTATCTAATAACTGACAAAAATGAACATATTTCCACAGAGAAAGGCACTCACAGACTTAGAAAAAAAACTATGCTTATCTAAAAGGGAAGGTGGGGGGATTGGATAAATGAAGATTAGCGTTACCATATGGATACAAACACATATTATATACATATATCAAAAAGACCCACCATATAGCAAGGGAGGTCTACGGAACACTCTGTAATAATTGACAAGGGAAGAGGATCTCGAAATATATAGATATATATAATGTGTAAATGAACCAGAGTGTGTACACCTTGGACAGACAACATTCTAAACATTACCCCAATTTTAAAAATTAAAACAACAAACAAGAATTAATCAAACATAAACTTATGGGGGGTTTTCCTGGCACATTCCATTCAAATTTACAAGCTAGGAAAACCACTTCCAGAACGGCTCTGCTGCCCTAGTAACCAGATTTGATAATGGAGAAGTGCTCCTGCCTTGTGGCCGTTTAGTACAACAGCAGCTTACACCCAGTGCTAATGGTTACTAAATATTCACACACATTGCAGGCCTGTAAATGACACCTGCCTTCAAAAAAATATCCTGGGGACGAAAATCCACCAGAATATTAAAAAGAGGGCAATCTTTCAACAAGATAATTTCAAGAGGTATATTGAACTCACACTTTTTTCTAATACCAGAAGAGAAAAACGCCTGGAAAAATGATAAATTTTAGGAATTTTTAAAGACATGCAAACCCAATTTACAAAAACCTATCAGCTCACTCCAGGCAGAATGTCCATCAGCAAAAATGCTGCAAACAATACATGCTGAAGGGATTGTGGAGAAATGTGTACCCTCAGCTGTAAGGGGGACGTGGGAAGAGCCACTAATGAAAACACAATGGAGGTGCTTTGAAAAGGTAAACATTGAGCTACCAGTGAATCAAGCATACCATCTGCTGGGCTTATCACCTGAGAAAATGAGATTCAAAAAGTCACAGGCTGGCAAACCTGTACGCCAGCAATGTTTACCATAGTCAACACTTGGAAGCAACAAAAATGTCCATCAACAGAGGAATGCACCAAGAAGAAGTGGTCCTTGTATACAATGGAATATTACTCCAGTAAAAAATATAAATTAACTTTAAAAAACAAACAAATGTAAGGAGACATCAGCATTTGTGGGTTTATCCGAGCACATTCCACTCTAATTTATAACCGAAGAACACCACTGGCGGGTAGGTCTGTTTCCCAAGTACCAGCGTGGGGAACATAGAAAGGCTGCCACCCTCTGGCCGTTACCTGCAATAGCAGCTTTAAAGCCTGGGCTAATGGTCACTTCATATGAACAAGTACTGCTGGGCTATAAATGAAACCTGCTCTCAAAATGTCTTGAAGAAGGTAATGGTTAAAATATTTCAAAATGTGACACATACTTTAAGAAAACACTTTGAAGAGCTAAGCCATAATCACAGCTGGAAAAATGAAAAGGACATGCCTTAAAGTTCAATTTCAACGGATTATGAGACACATGCAAATTCAACCACAAAGAGGTATCAGCTCACACCAGTCAGAATAACCATCAGCAAAAAACCACATAGAATAAATGCTAAAGGTGCTGTGGAGAAATGCAAACCCTCAACTTTAAGTGGGACGTAATCTGGAAAGAGCCACTAAAGAGAACAGAATGGAGGTGCCTTTAAAAGGTTAACGCTGAGCTACCATATGATCCAGTACACCTATACCTGGACCTATAACCTAAGAAGACAGAATTGGAAAGACACAGGCAGGCAAATCTGCATTGCATAGTATTACAGTAGCCAAGATATGGAAGTAACCAAAAAGTCCACCGACAGATGGGTGGACAAAGAAGAACTGCTACATGTACAGATGGAATATGAGCTAGCGAAAAAATGAAACAATGCCATTTGAAGCACCATAGATGAGTCTAGAAGTAATTACGCATCTTGGAGTAAGTGACAAAGCGAAAGACACATATCCTATCATATCACATACAGGTGTTACCTCAAAGTTGATACAAAGGAAGATATTTCCACAGAGAAAGGCAATCACAGATTCACTACTAAAACTTATGGCTCACCAAATGGAAAGGTGTGAGGATTGGATACATCACCATGTTGAGGTTAACAGAGATATACAAACACACGTGAAATATATAATCACCAAAGACCTACAGAATACCAAGAGAAGACTACTGAACATTGTGTCATCACCTACATGGGAAAAGATTCCGAAGAAGAATAGATATATGTATATGTGTGAAAGAACCACATCTTGCACACCTAGAAGAAACAAACCATTGTAATCAAATTTGCTGTGATAAAAAATAAAAATTATGTTAAAAATACGCACAAGAAGTAATGACACATAAACTTCAAGGGCTTTTTCCTGGCACATTCCATTCTAATTTACAACCTAGCACACCACTTCCAATAAGGCTCTGTTGCCCT
The DNA here is from genome assembly GCF_965194805.1 of Balaenoptera borealis. Lineage (NCBI taxonomy): Eukaryota > Metazoa > Chordata > Mammalia > Artiodactyla > Balaenopteridae > Balaenoptera > Balaenoptera borealis. The sequence goes on from NW_028122886.1 coordinate 28,155, forward strand.
AGTAATCAGATTTGGTAAAGGAGAAATGCTGCCGCCTTGTGGCCGTTTCCCGCAAGAACAGCTTTAAACCCACAGCTAATGGTCACTTAAAATTCACAAGGACTCAGGGCTGTAAAGGACACCTGCCGTCAAAACTTGTGCTCGGGTAAGGAATGGACAAAAAAATTCAAAACAGGCAAATGTTTCAAGAAGGTAGTATGAAGAGGTAAGTATTCCTCACTCTCTTTAAAAAAAAAACAGGAAAATGGATAAAAGCTCAACCTAAGGAATTATTAGACTCAGGCAATCTATTCAACCAAAAGGTTTCAACTCACACCTGTCGACTGACCGTCAGCAAAAAGTCTACAAACAATAAATGCTGATGGGGTTGTAGAGAACTGTGTAACCTCTAGGTGCTGGTGAGATGTAAAGTGGTTAACAGCCAATAATGAGAACAGAAAGGAACTGCGTTTAAAAGTAAAAATTGAGGTACCATTCAATCCAGCAGGCACACCACTGGGCCTCTCACCTGAGAAGACCAGAATCGAAAAGACACACGCTGCAAAAGCTGCACTGCAGCCTTATTCAAAAGAGCCAAGATGGGAAGCAACCAAAATGTCCATCAACGGGTGAATGGATAAAGAAGAAGGGGTCCATGTACACAATGAAATATTAGCCAAGGAAAACAATGAAACACTGCTCTTTGAGGCACCAGAGATGAGCCTGGAGATAATCACAAAACATGAGATAAGTCGGAAAGCAAAAGACCTCTATCCTATGATATTCCTTATAGGCGTTACCTAATAACTGACACAAATGAACATATTTCCACAGAGAAAGACACTCACAGACTTAGAAAACCAACTGTGCTCATCTAAAAGGAAAGGTGGGGGGAATGGATAAATGAGAGAAGTGTTACTCTACATATCCAAATACATATTATATACATATTTCAAAGAGACCGACCATATAGCAAGGGAGGTCTACAGAACACTCTGTAATATTTTATATGGGAAGAGGATCTGTGGAAAAGACATATATAATGTACAAATGAAGCAGATTGTGTACCCCTAAGACAAACAATATTCTAATCTTTACCCCGATTAAAACAATTAACAAAAACAAGAAGTAATGAGACATAAACTTATGGGGGTTTCTCCTGGCACATGCCATATTAATTTACAACCTAGGAACACGACTTCCAGAAAGACTCTGCTGCCCTAGTACCCAGATTTGGGAATGGAGTAATGCTGCCTTCTTGTGGTCATTTCCCACAACAGCAGCTTTAAACCCACTGCTAAAGGTCACTAAACATTCAGCAACTTGCAATTCTGTAAATGACACCTGCCCTCCAAATAAATCCTGGGATCAAAAATGGATCAACAATTTCAAAAGAGGGCAACCTTCCAAGAAGACAATTTCAAGAGGTATATTGTACTCACAGTTTTTTCTTTTAAGAGAAAAGAAAAAGGTGTGGAAAAATGATGTATTTTTGGAATTTTGAAAGACATGCAAACCCAAATTACAAAAACCTATCAGCTCACAGCAGTCAGAATGGCCATCAGCAAAAATGGTTCAAAAAATAAATGCTGAAGGGACTGTGGAGGCATGCGTACACTCGGCTCTCAGGGGGACGTGGTAAGAGCGACTAATGAAAACACAATGGAAGTGCCTTGAAAAGGTAAACATTGAGCTACCCGTCAATCAGTCATACCCACTGCTGGGCCTATCTCCTGAGAAAATGAGAATCAAAACGTCACAGGCTGGCAATCCTGCCCTCCAGCCATATTTAGCATAGCCAACATTTGGAAGCAATGAAAATCTCCATCAACAGAGGAATGCACCAAGAAGAACTGTTCCATTTACACAATGTAATATTACTCCAATAACAAATATAAGTTAAATTTAAAAGACAAACATAAGTAAGGAGACATCAGCATTTGTGGGTTTATTCAGGCACATTCCACTCTAATTTATAACCGAGGAACAACAAGGGCCGGAAGGTCTGTTTCCCTAGTACCAGAGTGGGGAACGTTGAAAGACTGCCGCCCTCTGGCCGTTACCTGCAAACGCAGGTTTAAGCCTGTGTTAATGGTCACCACAAAATGTCTTGAGGGAGGTAATGGCCAAATAATTTTAAAATAGGACACATACTTTAAGAAAACACTTTGAAGAACTAAGCTGTACTCACAGCCTGAAAAATGAAAAGGACCTGCCTTAAAGCTCAGTTTTAACGGATTATGAGACACATGCAAATTCAACCACAAAGACGTATCAGCTCACACCAGTCAGAATAACCGTCAGTAAAAAACTACAAAGAATAAATGCTGAAGGTGCTGTGGAGAAATGCAAACCCTCAACTTTAAGTGGGATGTAATCTGGAAAGAGCCACTCATGAGAACAGAATGGAGGTGCCTTTAAAAGGTAAACATTGAGCTACCTTATGATCCAGAGGCTTATTCCCGGACCTATAACCTAAGAGGACAGAATTGGAAAGAAAGAGGCAGGCAAATCTGCATTGCACAGTATTACAATAGCCAAGATACGGGAGTCACCAAAAAGTCCACCGACAGATGGGTGGACAAAGAAGAACTGCTACATGTACAGATGGATTATGAGCTAGCGATAAAATGAAACAATGCCATTTGCAGCACCATAGATGAGTCTAGAAGTAATCACGCAACTTGGAGTAAGTGACAAAGCGAAAGACATATATGCTACCATATCAGTTACAGGTGTTACCTACGAATTGATACCAACAAAGATATATCCACGCAGAAAGGCAATCACAGATTCAGTACAAAAACGTATGGTTCACCAAATGGAAAGGTGTGAGGATTGGACACATTACTATACTGGGGTTAACAGACATATAAAAACACATGTGAAATACATAATCACCAAAGACGTACGCAATACCAAGAGAAGACTACTCAACATTGTGTCCTAACCTACATGGGAAAAGGATCCGAAGAAGAATAGATATATGTATATGTATGAAAGAACCACAACTTGCACACCTAGAACAAACAAAACATTGTAATCAAATTTGCTGTGATGAAAAACTAAAAATTAAAAATACGAACAAGAAGTAATGAGACATAAATTTAAAGGCTTTCTCCTGGCACATTCCATTGTAATTTACAACCTAGAACACGACTTCCATTAAGGCTCTGTTGCCCTGGTGACCAGATTTGGTAAAGGAGAAATGCTGCCGCCTTTTGCCGTTTCCCGCAAGAGCGGCTTTTAACCCACAGCTAATGGTCACTTAACATTCACAAGTACTCAGGGCTGTAAAGACACCTGCCCTCAAAACTATGCTGAGGTAGGGAATGGATTAAAAAATTCAAAACAGGCAAATGTTTCAAGAAGACTGTATGAAGAGGTAAGTTTTACTCACTGTCTTTTTCAAGAAAGGAAAATGGATAAAAGCTCAACCTCAGGAAGTATTAGACTCATGCAATCTAATCTACAAAACGGTTTCAACTCACACCAGTCGACTGACCATCAGCCAAACGTCTACAGACAAAAAATGCTGAAGTGGTTTTACAGAACTGTGTACCCTCTAGCTGCTGGTGAGATGTAAAGTGGTTAAGAGCCAATAAGGAGAACAGAAAGGAGCTGCAATTGAAAGTAAAAATTGAGGTATCATTCAATCCAGCAGGTGCACCACTGGGCCTCTCACCTGAGAAGACCAGAATCGAGAAGACCCGGGCTGCAAAAGCTTCACTGCAGCCTTATTCACTATAGACAAGACAGTGAAGCAACCAAAATGTCCATCCACAGGTGAATGGATAAAGAAGAAGTGGTCCATGTACACAATGGAATATTAGCCATGGAAAACAGTGAAACACTGCTCTTTGAGGCGCCACAGATGAGCCTGGAGATAATCACAAAACATGAGGTCAGTCGGAAAGCAAAAGACCTATATTCTATGATATCACTTATAGGCGTTATCTAATAACTGACAAAAATGAACATATTTCCACAGAGAAAGGCACTCACAGACTTAGAAAAAAAACTATGCTTCTCTAAAAGGGAAGGTGGGGGGATTGGATAAATGAAGATTAGCGTTACCATATGGATACAAACACATATTATATACATATATCAAAAAGACCCACCATATAGCAAGGGAGGTCTACGGAACACTCTGTAATAATTGACATGGGAAGAGGATCTCGAAATATATAGATATATATAATGTGTAAATGAACCAGAGTGTGTACACCTTGGACAGACAACATTCTAAACATTACCCCAATTTTAAAAATTAAAACAACAAACAAGAATTAATCAAACATAAACTTATGGGGGGTTTTCCTGGCACATTCCATTCAAATTTACAAGCTAGGAAAACCACTTCCAGAACGGCTCTGCTGCCCTAGTAACCAGATTTGATAATGGAGAAGTGCTCCTGCCTTGTGGCCGTTTAGTACAACAGCAGCTTACACCCAGTGCTAATGGTTACTAAATATTCACACACATTGCAGGCCTGTAAATGACACCTGCCTTCAAAAAAGTATCCTGGGGACGAAAATCCACCAGAATATTAAAAAGAGGGCAATCTTTCAACAAGATAATTTCAAGAGGTATATTGAACTCACACTTTTTTCTAATACCAGAATAGAAAAACGCCTGGAAAAATGATAAATTTTAGGAATTTTTAAAGACATGCAAACCCAATTTACAAAAACCTATCAGCTCACTCCAGGCAGAATGTCCATCAGCAAAAATGCTGCAAACAATACATGCTGAAGGGATTGTGGAGAAATGTGTACCCTCAGCTGTAAGGGGGACGTGGGAAGAGCCACTAATGAAAACACAATGGAGGTGCTTTGAAAAGGTAAACATTGAGCTACCAGTGAATCAAGCATACCATCTGCTGGGCTTATCACCTGAGAAAATGAGATTCAAAAAGTCACAGGCTGGCAAACCTGTACGCCAGCAATATTTACCATAGTCAACACTTGGAAGCAACAAAAATGTCCATCAACAGAGGAATGCACCAAGAAGAAGTGGTCCTTGTATACAATGGAATATTACTCCAGTAAAAAAATATAAATTAACTTTAAGAAACAAACAAATGTAAGGAGACATCAGCATTTGTGGGTTTATCCGAGCACATTCCACTCTAATTTATAACCGAAGAACACCACTGGCGGGTAGGTCTGTTTCCCAAGTACCAGCGTGGGGAACATAGAAAGGCTGCCACCCTCTGGCCGTTACCTGCAAAAGCAGCTTTAAAGCCTGGGCTAATGGTCACTTCATATGAACAAGTACTGCTGGGCTATAAATGAAACCTGCTCTCAAAATGTCTTGAAGAAGGTAATGGTTAAAATATTTCAAAATGTGACACATACTTTAAGAAAACACTTTGAAGAGCTAAGCCATAATCACAGCTGGAAAAATGAAAAAGACATACCTTAAAGTTCAATTTCAACGGATTATGAGACACATGCAAATTCAACCACAAAGAGGTATCAGCTCACACCAGTCAGAATAACCATCAGCAAAAAACCACATAGAATAAATGCTAAAGGTGCTGTGGAGAAATGCAAACCCTCAACTTTAAGTGGGACGTAATCTGGAAAGAGCCACTAAAGAGAACAGAATGGAGGTGCCTTTAAAAGGTTAACGCTGAGCTACCATATGATCCAGTACACCTATACCTGGACCTATAACCTAAGAAGACAGAATTGGAAAGACACAGGCAGGCAAATCTGCATTGCATAGTATTACAGTAGCCAAGATATGGAAGTAACCAAAAAGTCCACCGACAGATGGGTGGACAAAGAAGAACTGCTACATGTACAGATGGAATATGAGCTAGCGAAAAAATGAAACAATGCCATTTGAAGCACCATAGATGAGTCTAGAAGTAATTACGCATCTTGGAGTAAGTGACAAAGCGAAAGACACATATCCTATCATATCACATACAGGTGTTACCTCAAAGTTGATACAAAGGAAGATATTTCCACAGAGAAAGGCAATCACAGATTCACTACTAAAACTTATGGCTCACCAAATGGAAAGGTGTGAGGATTGGATACATCACCATATTGAGGTTAACAGAGATATACAAACACACGTGAAATATATAATCACCAAAGACCTACAGAATACCAAGAGAAGACTACTGAACATTGTGTCATCACCTACATGGGAAAAGATTCCGAAGAAGAATAGATATATGTATATGTGTGAAAGAACCACATCTTGCACACCTAGAAGAAACAAACCATTGTAATCAAATTTGCTGTGATAAAAAATAAAAATTATGTTAAAAATACGCACAAGAAGTAATGACACATAAACTTCAAGGGCTTTTTCCTGGCACATTCCATTCTAATTTACAACCTAGCACACCACTTCCAATAAGGCTCTGTTGCCCTAGTAATCAGATTTGGTAAAGGAGAAATGCTGCCGCCTTGTGGCCGTTTCCCGCAAGAACAGCTTTAAACCCACAGCTAATGGTCACTTAAAATTCACAAGGACTCAGGGCTGTAAAGGACACCTGCCGTCAAAACTTGTGCTCGGGTAAGGAATGGACAAAAATTTCAAAACAGGCAAATGTTTCAAGAAGGTAGTATGAAGAGGTAAGTATTCCTCACTCTCTTTAAAAAAAAAAACAGGAAAATGGATAAAAGCTCAACCTAAGGAATTATTAGACTCAGGCAATCTATTCAACCAAAAGGTTTCAACTCACACCTGTCGACTGACCGTCAGCAAAAAGTCTACAAACAATAAATGCTGATGGGGTTGTAGAGAACTGTGTAACCTCTAGGTGCTGGTGAGATGTAAAGTGGTTAACAGCCAATAATGAGAACAGAAAGGAACTGCGTTTAAAAGTAAAAATTGAGGTACCATTCAATCCAGCAGGCACACCACTGGGCCTCTCACCTGAGAAGACCAGAATCGAAAAGACACACGCTGCAAAAGCTGCACTGCAGCCTTATTCAAAAGAGCCAAGATGGGAAGCAACCAAAATGTCCATCAACGGGTGAGTGGATAAAGAAGAAGGGGTACATGTACACAATGAAATATTAGCCAAGGAAAACAATGAAACACTGCTCTTTGAGGCACCAGAGATGAGCCTGGAGATAATCACAAAACATGAGGTAAGTCGGAAAGCAAAAGACCTCTATCCTATGATATTCCTTATAGGCGTTACCTAATAACTGACACAAATGAACATATTTCCACAGAGAAAGACACTCACAGACTTAGAAAACCAACTGTGCTCATCTAAAAGGAAAGGTGGGGGGAATGGATAAATGAGAGAAGTGTTACTCTACATATCCAAATACATATTATATACATATTTCAAAGAGACCGACCATATAGCAAGGGAGGTCTACAGAACACTCTGTAATATTTTATATGGGAAGAGGATCTGTGGAAAAGACATATATAATGTACAAATGAAGCAGATTGTGTACCCCTAAGACAAACAATATTCTAATCTTTACCCCGATTAAAACAATTAACAAAAACAAGAAGTAATGAGACATAAACTTATGGGGGTTTCTCCTGGCACATGCCATATTAATTTACAACCTAGGAACACGACTTCCAGAAAGACTCTGCTGCCCTAGTACCCAGATTTGGGAATGGAGTAATGCTGCCTTCTTGTGGTCATTTCCCACAACAGCAGCTTTAAACCCACTGCTAAAGGTCACTAAACATTCAGCAACTTGCAATTCTGTAAATGACACCTGCCCTCCAAATAAATCCTGGGATCAAAAATGGATCAACAATTTCAAAAGAGGGCAACCTTCCAAGAAGACAATTTCAAGAGGTATATTGTACTCACAGTTTTTTTCTTTTAAGAGAAAAGAAAAAGGTGTGGAAAAATGATGTATTTTAGGAATTTTGAAAGACATGCAAACCCAAATTACAAAAACCTATCAGCTCACAGCAGTCAGAATGGCCATCAGCAAAAATGGTTCAAAAAATAAATGCTGAAGGGACTGTGGAGGCATGCGTACACTCGGCTCTCAGGGGGACGTGGTAAGAGCGACTAATGAAAACACAATGGAAGTGCCTTGAAAAGGTAAACATTGAGCTACCCGTCAATCAGTCATACCCACTGCTGGGCCTATCTCCTGAGAAAATGAGAATCAAAACGTCACAGGCTGGCAATCCTGCCCTCCAGCCATATTTAGCATAGCCAACATTTGGAAGCAATGAAAATCTCCATCAACAGAGGAATGCACCAAGAAGAACTGTTCCATTTACACAATGTAATATTACTCCAATAACAAATATAAGTTAAATTTAAAAGACAAACATAAGTAAGGAGACATCAGCATTTGTGGGTTTATTCAGGCACATTCCACTCTAATTTATAACCGAGGAACAACAAGGGCCGGAAGGTCTGTTTCCCTAGTACCAGAGTGGGGAACGTTGAAAGACTGCCGCCCTCTGGCCGTTACCTGCAAACGCAGGTTTAAGCCTGTGTTAATGGTCACCACAAAATGTCTTGAGGGAGGTAATGGCCAAATAATTTTAAAATAGGACACATACTTTAAGAAAACACTTTGAAGAACTAAGCTGTACTCACAGCCTGAAAAATGAAAAGGACCTGCCTTAAAGCTCAGTTTTAACGGATTATGAGACACATGCAAATTCAACCACAAAGACGTATCAGCTCACACCAGTCAGAATAACCGTCAGTAAAAAACTACAAAGAATAAATGCTGAAGGTGCTGTGGAGAAATGCAAACCCTCAACTTTAAGTGGGATGTAACCTGGAAAGAGCCACTCATGAGAACAGAATGGAGGTGCCTTTAAAAGGTAAACATTGAGCTACCTTATGATCCAGAGGCTTATTCCCGGACCTATAACCTAAGAGGACAGAATTGGAAAGAAAGAGGCAGGCAAATCTGCATTGCACAGTATTACAATAGCCAAGATACGGGAGTCACCAAAAAGTCCACCGACAGATGGGTGGACAAAGAAGAACTGCTACATGTACAGATGGATTATGAGCTAGCGATAAAATGAAACAATGCCATTTGCAGCACCATAGATGAGTCTAGAAGTAATCACGCAACTTGGAGTAAGTGACAAAGCGAAAGACATATATGCTACCATATCAGTTACAGGTGTTACCTACGAATTGATACCAACAAAGATATATCCACGCAGAAAGGCAATCACAGATTCAGTACAAAAACGTATGGTTCACCAAATGGAAAGGTGTGAGGATTGGACACATTACTATACTGGGGTTAACAGACATATAAAAACACATGTGAAATACATAATCACCAAAGACGTACGCAATACCAAGAGAAGACTACTCAACATTGTGTCCTAACCTACATGGGAAAAGGATCCGAAGAAGAATAGATATATGTATATGTATGAAAGAACCACAACTTGCACACCTAGAACAAACAAAACATTGTAATCAAATTTGCTGTGATGAAAAACTAAAAATTAAAAATACGAACAAGAAGTAATGAGACATAAATTTAAAGGCTTTCTCCTGGCACATTCCATTGTAATTTACAACCTAGAACACGACTTCCATTAAGGCTCTGTTGCCCTGGTGACCAGATTTGGTAAAGGAGAAATGCTGCCGCCTTTTGCCGTTTCCCGCAAGAGCGGCTTTTAACCCACAGCTAATGGTCACTTAACATTCACAAGGACTCAGGGCTGTAAAGACACCTGCCCTCAAAACTGTGCTGAGGTAGGGAATGGATTAAAAATTCAAAACAGGCAAATGTTTCAAGAAGACTGTATGAAGAGGTAAGTTTTACTCACTGTCTTTTTCAAGAAAGGAAAATGGATAAAAGCTCAACCTCAGGAAGTATTAGACTCATGCAATCTAATCTACAAAACGGTTTCAACTCACACCAGTCGACTGACCATCAGCAAAAAGTCTACAGACAATAAATGCTGAAGGGGTTTTACAGAACTGTGTACCCTCTAGCTGATGGTGAGATGTAAAGTGGTTAAGAGCCAATAATGAGAACAGAAAGGAGCTGTGTTTGAAAGTAAAAATTGAGGTATCATTCAATCCAGCAGGTGCACCACTGGGCCTCTCACCTGAGAAGACCAGAATCGAGAAGACCCGGGCTGCAAAAGCTTCACTGCAGCCTTATTCACTATAGACAAGACAGTGAAGCAACCAAAATGTCCATCCACAGGTGAATGGATAAAGAAGAAGTGGTCCATGTACACAATGGAATATTAGCCATGGAAAACAGTGAAACACTGCTCTTTGAGGCGCCACAGATGAGCCTGGAGATAATCACAAAACATGAGGTCAGTCGGAAAGCAAAAGACCTATATTCTATGATATCACTTATAGGCGTTATCTAATAACTGACACAAATGAACATATTTCCACAGAGAAAGGCACTCACAGACTTAGAAAAAAAACTATGCTTATCTAAAAGGGAAGGTGGGGGGATTGGATAAATGAAGATTAGCGTTACCATATGGATACAAACACATATTATATACATATATCAAAAAGACCCACCATATAGCAAGGGAGGTCTACGGAACACTCTGTAATAATTGACAAGGGAAGAGGATCTCGAAATATATAGATATATATAATGTGTAAATGAACCAGAGTGTGTACACCTTGGACAGACAACATTCTAAACATTACCCCAATTTTAAAAATTAAAACAACAAACAAGAATTAATCAAACATAAACTTATGGGGGGGTTTCCTGGCACATTCCATTCAAATTTACAAGCTAGGAAAACCACTTCCAGAACGGCTCTGCTGCCCTAGTAACCAGATTTGATAATGGAGAAGTGCTCCTGCCTTGTGGCCGTTTAGTACAACAGCAGCTTACACCCAGTGCTAATGGTTACTAAATATTCACACACATTGCAGGCCTGTAAATGACACCTGCCTTCAAAAAAATATCCTGGGGACGAAAATCCACCAGAATATTAAAAAGAGGGCAATCTTTCAACAAGATAATTTCAAGAGGTATATTGAACTCACACTTTTTTCTAATACCAGAAGAGAAAAACGCCTGGAAAAATGATAAATTTTAGGAATTTTTAAAGACATGCAAACCCAATTTACAAAAACCTATCAGCTCACTCCAGGCAGAATGTCCATCAGCAAAAATGCTGCAAACAATACATGCTGAAGGGATTGTGGAGAAATGTGTACCCTCAGCTGTAAGGGGGACGTGGGAAGAGCCACTAATGAAAACACAATGGAGGTGCTTTGAAAAGGTAAACATTGAGCTACCAGTGAATCAAGCATACCATCTGCTGGGCTTATCACCTGAGAAAATGAGATTCAAAAAGTCACAGGCTGGCAAACCTGTACGCCAGCAATGTTTACCATAGTCAACACTTGGAAGCAACAAAAATGTCCATCAACAGAGGAATGCACCAAGAAGAAGTGGTCCTTGTATACAATGGAATATTACTCCAGTAAAAAATATAAATTAACTTTAAAAAACAAACAAATGTAAGGAGACATCAGCATTTGTGGGTTTATCCGAGCACATTCCACTCTAATTTACAACCGAAGAACACCACTGGCGGGTAGGTCTGTTTCCCAAGTACCAGCGTGGGGAACATAGAAAGGCTGCCACCCTCTGGCCGTTACCTGCAATAGCAGCTTTAAAGCCTGGGCTAATGGTCACTTCATATGAACAAGTACTGCTGGGCTATAAATGAAACCTGCTCTCAAAATGTCTTGAAGAAGGTAATGGTTAAAATATTTCAAAATGTGACACATACTTTAAGAAAACACTTTGAAGAGCCAAGCCATAATCACAGCTGGAAAAATGAAAAGGACATGCCTTAAAGTTCAATTTCAACGGATTATGAGACACATGCAAATTCAACCACAAAGAGGTATCAGCTCACACCAGTCAGAATAACCATCAGCAAAAAACCACATAGAATAAATGCTAAAGGTGCTGTGGAGAAATGCAAACCCTCAACTTTAAGTGGGACGTAATCTGGAAAGAGCCACTAAAGAGAACAGAATGGAGGTGCCTTTAAAAGGTTAACGCTGAGCTACCATATGATCCAGTACACCTATACCTGGACCTATAACCTAAGAAGACAGAATTGGAAAGACACAGGCAGGCAAATCTGCATTGCATAGTATTACAGTAGCCAAGATATGGAAGTAACCAAAAAGTCCACCGACAGATGGGTGGACAAAGAAGAACTGCTACATGTACAGATGGAATATGAGCTAGCGAAAAAATGAAACAATGCCATTTGAAGCACCATAGATGAGTCTAGAAGTAATTACGCATCTTGGAGTAAGTGACAAAGCGAAAGACACATATCCTACCATATCACATACAGGTGTTACCTCAAAGTTGATACAAAGGAAGATATTTCCACAGAGAAAGGCAATCACAGATTCACTACTAAAACTTATGGCTCACCAAATGGAAAGGTGTGAGGATTGGATACATCACCATATTGAGGTTAACAGAGATATACAAACACACGTGAAATATATAATCACCAAAGACCTACAGAATACCAAGAGAAGACTACTGAACATTGTGTCATCACCTACATGGGAAAAGATTCCGAAGAAGAATAGATATATGTATATGTGTGAAAGAACCACATCTTGCACACCTAGAAGAAACAAACCATTGTAATCAAATTTGCTGTGATAAAAAATAAAAATTATGTTAAAAATACGCACAAGAAGTAATGACACATAAACTTCAAGGGCTTTTTCCTGGCACATTCCATTCTAATTTACAACCTAGCACACCACTTCCAATAAGGCTCTGTTGCCCTAGTAATCAGATTTGGTAAAGGAGAAATGCTGCCGCCTTGTGGCCGTTTCCCGCAAGAACAGCTTTAAACCCACAGCTAATGGTCACTTAAAATTCACAAGGACTCAGGGCTGTAAAGGACACCTGCCGTCAAAACTTGTGCTCGGGTAAGGAATGGACAAAAAAATTCAAAACAGGCAAATGTTTCAAGAAGGTAGTATGAAGAGGTAAGTATTCCTCACTCTCTTTAAAAGAAAAACAGGAAAATGGATAAAAGCTCAACCTAAGGAATTATTAGACTCAGGCAATCTATTCAACCAAAAGGTTTCAACTCACACCTGTCGACTGACCGTCAGCAAAAAGTCTACAAACAATAAATGCTGATGGGGTTGTAGAGAACTGTGTAACCTCTAGGTGCTGGTGAGATGTAAAGTGGTTAACAGCCAATAATGAGAACAGAAAGGAACTGCGTTTAAAAGTAAAAATTGAGGTACCATTCAATCCAGCAGGCACACCACTGGGCCTCTCACCTGAGAAGACCAGAATCGAAAAGACACACGCTGCAAAAGCTGCACTGCAGCCTTATTCAAAAGAGCCAAGATGGGAAGCAACCAAAATGTCCATCAACGGGTGAATGGATAAAGAAGAAGGGGTCCATGTACACAATGAAATATTAGCCAAGGAAAACAATGAAACACTGCTCTTTGAGGCACCAGAGATGAGCCTGGAGATAATCACAAAACATGAGGTAAGTCGGAAAGCAAAAGACCTCTATCCTATGATATTCCTTATAGGCGTTACCTAATAACTGACACAAATGAACATATTTCCACAGAGAAAGACACTCACAGACTTAGAAAACCAACTGTGCTCATCTAAAAGGAAAGGTGGGGGGAATGGATAAATGAGAGAAGTGTTACTCTACATATCCAAATACATATTATATACATATTTCAAAGAGACCGACCATATAGCAAGGGAGGTCTACAGAACACTCTGTAATATTTTATATGGGAAGAGGATCTGTGGAAAAGACATATATAATGTACAAATGAAGCAGATTGTGTACCCCTAAGACAAACAATATTCTAATCTTTACCCCGATTAAAACAATTAACAAAAACAAGAAGTAATGAGACATAAACTTATGGGGGTTTCTCCTGGCACATGCCATATTAATTTACAACCTAGGAACACGACTTCCAGAAAGACTCTGCTGCCCTAGTACCCAGATTTGGGAATGGAGTAATGCTGCCTTCTTGTGGTCATTTCCCACAACAGCAGCTTTAAACCCACTGCTAAAGGTCACTAAACATTCAGCAACTTGCAATTCTGTAAATGACACCTGCCCTCCAAATAAATCCTGGGATCAAAAATGGATCAACAATTTCAAAAGAGGGCAACCTTCCAAGAAGACAATTTCAAGAGGTATATTGTACTCACAGTTTTTTTCTTTTAAGAGAAAAGAAAAAGGTGTGGAAAAATGATGTATTTTAGGAATTTTGAAAGACATGCAAACCCAAATTACAAAAACCTATCAGCTCACAGCAGTCAGAATGGCCATCAGCAAAAATGGTTCAAAAAATAAATGCTGAAGGGACTGTGGAGGCATGCGTACACTCGGCTCTCAGGGGGACGTGGTAAGAGCGACTAATGAAAACACAATGGAAGTGCCTTGAAAAGGTAAACATTGAGCTACCCGTCAATCAGTCATACCCACTGCTGGGCCTATCTCCTGAGAAAATGAGAATCAAAACGTCACAGGCTGGCAATCCTGCCCTCCAGCCATATTTAGCATAGCCAACATTTGGAAGCAATGAAAATCTCCATCAACAGAGGAATGCACCAAGAAGAACTGTTCCATTTACACAATGTAATATTACTCCAATAACAAATATAAGTTAAATTTAAAAGACAAACATAAGTAAGGAGACATCAGCATTTGTGGGTTTATTCAGGCACATTCCACTCTAATTTATAACCGAGGAACAACAAGGGCCGGAAGGTCTGTTTCCCTAGTACCAGAGTGGGGAACGTTGAAAGACTGCCGCCCTCTGGCCGTTACCTGCAAACGCAGGTTTAAGCCTGTGTTAATGGTCACCACAAAATGTCTTGAGGGAGGTAATGGCCAAATAATTTTAAAATAGGACACATACTTTAAGAAAACACTTTGAAGAACTAAGCTGTACTCACAGCCTGAAAAATGAAAAGGACCTGCCTTAAAGCTCAGTTTTAACGGATTATGAGACACATGCAAATTCAACCACAAAGACGTATCAGCTCACACCGGTCAGAATAACCGTCAGTAAAAAACTACAAAGAATAAATGCTGAAGGTGCTGTGGAGAAATGCAAACCCTCAACTTTAAGTGGGATGTAACCTGGAAAGAGCCACTCATGAGAACAGAATGGAGGTGCCTTTAAAAGGTAAACATTGAGCTACCTTATGATCCAGAGGCTTATTCCCGGACCTATAACCTAAGAGGACAGAATTGGAAAGAAAGAGGCAGGCAAATCTGCATTGCACAGTATTACAATAGCCAAGATACGGGAGTCACCAAAAAGTCCACCGACAGATGGGTGGACAAAGAAGAACTGCTACATGTACAGATGGATTATGAGCTAGCGATAAAATGAAACAATGCCATTTGCAGCACCATAGATGAGTCTAGAAGTAATCACGCAACTTGGAGTAAGTGACAAAGCGAAAGACATATATGCTACCATATCAGTTACAGGTGTTACCTACGAATTGATACCAACAAAGATATATCCACGCAGAAAGGCAATCACAGATTCAGTACAAAAACGTATGGTTCACCAAATGGAAAGGTGTGAGGATTGGACACATTACTATACTGGGGTTAACAGACATATAAAAACACATGTGAAATACATAATCACCAAAGACGTACGCAATACCAAGAGAAGACTACTCAACATTGTGTCCTAACCTACATGGGAAAAGGATCCGAAGAAGAATAGATATATGTATATGTATGAAAGAACCACAACTTGCACACCTAGAACAAACAAAACATTGTAATCAAATTTGCTGTGATGAAAAACTAAAAATTAAAAATACGAACAAGAAGTAATGAGACATAAATTTAAAGGCTTTCTCCTGGCACATTCCATTGTAATTTACAACCTAGAACACGACTTCCATTAAGGCTCTGTTGCCCTGGTGACCAGATTTGGTAAAGGAGAAATGCTGCCGCCTTTTGCCGTTTCCCGCAAGAGCGGCTTTTAACCCACAGCTAATGGTCACTTAACATTCACAAGGACTCAGGGCTGTAAAGACACCTGCCCTCAAAACTGTGCTGAGGTAGGGAATGGATTAAAAATTCAAAACAGGCAAATGTTTCAAGAAGACTGTATGAAGAGGTAAGTTTTACTCACTGTCTTTTTCAAGAAAGGAAAATGGATAAAAGCTCAACCTCAGGAAGTATTAGACTCATGCAATCTAATCTACAAAACGGTTTCAACTCACACCAGTCGACTGACCATCAGCAAAAAGTCTACAGACAATAAATGCTGAAGGGGTTTTACAGAACTGTGTACCCTCTAGCTGATGGTGAGATGTAAAGTGGTTAAGAGCCAATAATGAGAACAGAAAGGAGCTGTGTTTGAAAGTAAAAATTGAGGTATCATTCAATCCAGCAGGTGCACCACTGGGCCTCTCACCTGAGAAGACCAGAATCGAGAAGACCCGGGCTGCAAAAGCTTCACTGCAGCCTTATTCACTATAGACAAGACAGTGAAGCAACCAAAATGTCCATCCACAGGTGAATGGATAAAGAAGAAGTGGTCCATGTACACAATGGAATATTAGCCATGGAAAACAGTGAAACACTGCTCTTTGAGGCGCCACAGATGAGCCTGGAGATAATCACAAAACATGAGGTCAGTCGGAAAGCAAAAGACCTATATTCTATGATATCACTTATAGGCGTTATCTAATAACTGACACAAATGAACATATTTCCACAGAGAAAGGCACTCACAGACTTAGAAAAAAAACTATGCTTATCTAAAAGGGAAGGTGGGGGGATTGGATAAATGAAGATTAGCGTTACCATATGGATACAAACACATATTATATACATATATCAAAAAGACCCACCATATAGCAAGGGAGGTCTACGGAACACTCTGTAATAATTGACAAGGGAAGAGGATCTCGAAATATATAGATATATATAATGTGTAAATGAACCAGAGTGTGTACACCTTGGACAGACAACATTCTAAACATTACCCCAATTTTAAAAATTAAAACAACAAACAAGAATTAATCAAACATAAACTTATGGGGGGGTTTCCTGGCACATTCCATTCAAATTTACAAGCTAGGAAAACCACTTCCAGAACGGCTCTGCTGCCCTAGTAACCAGATTTGATAATGGAGAAGTGCTCCTGCCTTGTGGCCGTTTAGTACAACAGCAGCTTACACCCAGTGCTAATGGTTACTAAATATTCACACACATTGCAGGCCTGTAAATGACACCTGCCTTCAAAAAAATATCCTGGGGACGAAAATCCACCAGAATATTAAAAAGAGGGCAATCTTTCAACAAGATAATTTCAAGAGGTATATTGAACTCACACTTTTTTCTAATACCAGAAGAGAAAAACGCCTGGAAAAATGATAAATTTTAGGAATTTTTAAAGACATGCAAACCCAATTTACAAAAACCTATCAGCTCACTCCAGGCAGAATGTCCATCAGCAAAAATGCTGCAAACAATACATGCTGAAGGGATTGTGGAGAAATGTGTACCCTCAGCTGTAAGGGGGACGTGGGAAGAGCCACTAATGAAAACACAATGGAGGTGCTTTGAAAAGGTAAACATTGAGCTACCAGTGAATCAAGCATACCATCTGCTGGGCTTATCACCTGAGAAAATGAGATTCAAAAAGTCACAGGCTGGCAAACCTGTACGCCAGCAATGTTTACCATAGTCAACACTTGGAAGCAACAAAAATGTCCATCAACAGAGGAATGCACCAAGAAGAAGTGGTCCTTGTATACAATGGAATATTACTCCAGTAAAAAATATAAATTAACTTTAAAAAACAAACAAATGTAAGGAGACATCAGCATTTGTGGGTTTATCCGAGCACATTCCACTCTAATTTACAACCGAAGAACACCACTGGCGGGTAGGTCTGTTTCCCAAGTACCAGCGTGGGGAACATAGAAAGGCTGCCACCCTCTGGCCGTTACCTGCAATAGCAGCTTTAAAGCCTGGGCTAATGGTCACTTCATATGAACAAGTACTGCTGGGCTATAAATGAAACCTGCTCTCAAAATGTCTTGAAGAAGGTAATGGTTAAAATATTTCAAAATGTGACACATACTTTAAGAAAACACTTTGAAGAGCCAAGCCATAATCACAGCTGGAAAAATGAAAAGGACATGCCTTAAAGTTCAATTTCAACGGATTATGAGACACATGCAAATTCAACCACAAAGAGGTATCAGCTCACACCAGTCAGAATAACCATCAGCAAAAAACCACATAGAATAAATGCTAAAGGTGCTGTGGAGAAATGCAAACCCTCAACTTTAAGTGGGACGTAATCTGGAAAGAGCCACTAAAGAGAACAGAATGGAGGTGCCTTTAAAAGGTTAACGCTGAGCTACCATATGATCCAGTACACCTATACCTGGACCTATAACCTAAGAAGACAGAATTGGAAAGACACAGGCAGGCAAATCTGCATTGCATAGTATTACAGTAGCCAAGATATGGAAGTAACCAAAAAGTCCACCGACAGATGGGTGGACAAAGAAGAACTGCTACATGTACAGATGGAATATGAGCTAGCGAAAAAATGAAACAATGCCATTTGAAGCACCATAGATGAGTCTAGAAGTAATTACGCATCTTGGAGTAAGTGACAAAGCGAAAGACACATATCCTACCATATCACATACAGGTGTTACCTCAAAGTTGATACAAAGGAAGATATTTCCACAGAGAAAGGCAATCACAGATTCACTACTAAAACTTATGGCTCACCAAATGGAAAGGTGTGAGGATTGGATACATCACCATATTGAGGTTAACAGAGATATACAAACACACGTGAAATATATAATCACCAAAGACCTACAGAATACCAAGAGAAGACTACTGAACATTGTGTCATCACCTACATGGGAAAAGATTCCGAAGAAGAATAGATATATGTATATGTGTGAAAGAACCACATCTTGCACACCTAGAAGAAACAAACCATTGTAATCAAATTTGCTGTGATAAAAAATAAAAATTATGTTAAAAATACGCACAAGAAGTAATGACACATAAACTTCAAGGGCTTTTTCCTGGCACATTCCATTCTAATTTACAACCTAGCACACCACTTCCAATAAGGCTCTGTTGCCCTAGTAATCAGATTTGGTAAAGGAGAAATGCTGCCGCCTTGTGGCCGTTTCCCGCAAGAACAGCTTTAAACCCACAGCTAATGGTCACTTAAAATTCACAAGGACTCAGGGCTGTAAAGGACACCTGCCGTCAAAACTTGTGCTCGGGTAAGGAATGGACAAAAAAATTCAAAACAGGCAAATGTTTCAAGAAGGTAGTATGAAGAGGTAAGTATTCCTCACTCTCTTTAAAAGAAAAACAGGAAAATGGATAAAAGCTCAACCTAAGGAATTATTAGACTCAGGCAATCTATTCAACCAAAAGGTTTCAACTCACACCTGTCGACTGACCGTCAGCAAAAAGTCTACAAACAATAAATGCTGATGGGGTTGTAGAGAACTGTGTAACCTCTAGGTGCTGGTGAGATGTAAAGTGGTTAACAGCCAATAATGAGAACAGAAAGGAACTGCGTTTAAAAGTAAAAATTGAGGTACCATTCAATCCAGCAGGCACACCACTGGGCCTCTCACCTGAGAAGACCAGAATCGAAAAGACACACGCTGCAAAAGCTGCACTGCAGCCTTATTCAAAAGAGCCAAGATGGGAAGCAACCAAAATGTCCATCAACGGGTGAATGGATAAAGAAGAAGGGGTCCATGTACACAATGAAATATTAGCCAAGGAAAACAATGAAACACTGCTCTTTGAGGCACCAGAGATGAGCCTGGAGATAATCACAAAACATGAGGTAAGTCGGAAAGCAAAAGACCTCTATCCTATGATATTCCTTATAGGCGTTACCTAATAACTGACACAAATGAACATATTTCCACAGAGAAAGACACTCACAGACTTAGAAAACCAACTGTGCTCATCTAAAAGGAAAGGTGGGGGGAATGGATAAATGAGAGAAGTGTTACTCTACATATCCAAATACATATTATATACATATTTCAAAGAGACCGACCATATAGCAAGGGAGGTCTACAGAACACTCTGTAATATTTTATATGGGAAGAGGATCTGTGGAAAAGACATATATAATGTACAAATGAAGCAGATTGTGTACCCCTAAGACAAACAATATTCTAATCTTTACCCCGATTAAAACAATTAACAAAAACAAGAAGTAATGAGACATAAACTTATGGGGGTTTCTCCTGGCACATGCCATATTAATTTACAACCTAGGAACACGACTTCCAGAAAGACTCTGCTGCCCTAGTACCCAGATTTGGGAATGGAGTAATGCTGCCTTCTTGTGGTCATTTCCCACAACAGCAGCTTTAAACCCACTGCTAAAGGTCACTAAACATTCAGCAACTTGCAATTCTGTAAATGACACCTGCCCTCCAAATAAATCCTGGGATCAAAAATGGATCAACAATTTCAAAAGAGGGCAACCTTCCAAGAAGACAATTTCAAGAGGTATATTGTACTCACAGTTTTTTCTTTTAAGAGAAAAGAAAAAGGTGTGGAAAAATGATGTATTTTTGGAATTTTGAAAGACATGCAAACCCAAATTACAAAAACCTATCAGCTCACAGCAGTCAGAATGGCCATCAGCAAAAATGGTTCAAAAAATAAATGCTGAAGGGACTGTGGAGGCATGCGTACACTCGGCTCTCAGGGGGACGTGGTAAGAGCGACTAATGAAAACACAATGGAAGTGCCTTGAAAAGGTAAACATTGAGCTACCCGTCAATCAGTCATACCCACTGCTGGGCCTATCTCCTGAGAAAATGAGAATCAAAACGTCACAGGCTGGCAATCCTGCCCTCCAGCCATATTTAGCATAGCCAACATTTGGAAGCAATGAAAATCTCCATCAACAGAGGAATGCACCAAGAAGAACTGTTCCATTTACACAATGTAATATTACTCCAATAACAAATATAAGTTAAATTTAAAAGACAAACATAAGTAAGGAGACATCAGCATTTGTGGGTTTATTCAGGCACATTCCACTCTAATTTATAACCGAGGAACAACAAGGGCCGGAAGGTCTGTTTCCCTAGTACCAGAGTGGGGAACGTTGAAAGACTGCCGCCCTCTGGCCGTTACCTGCAAACGCAGGTTTAAGCCTGTGTTAATGGTCACCACAAAATGTCTTGAGGGAGGTAATGGCCAAATAATTTTAAAATAGGACACATACTTTAAGAAAACACTTTGAAGAACTAAGCTGTACTCACAGCCTGAAAAATGAAAAGGACCTGCCTTAAAGCTCAGTTTTAACGGATTATGAGACACATGCAAATTCAACCACAAAGACGTATCAGCTCACACCGGTCAGAATAACCGTCAGTAAAAAACTACAAAGAATAAATGCTGAAGGTGCTGTGGAGAAATGCAAACCCTCAACTTTAAGTGGGATGTAACCTGGAAAGAGCCACTCATGAGAACAGAATGGAGGTGCCTTTAAAAGGTAAACATTGAGCTACCTTATGATCCAGAGGCTTATTCCCGGACCTATAACCTAAGAGGACAGAATTGGAAAGAAAGAGGCAGGCAAATCTGCATTGCACAGTATTACAATAGCCAAGATACGGGAGTCACCAAAAAGTCCACCGACAGATGGGTGGACAAAGAAGAACTGCTACATGTACAGATGGATTATGAGCTAGCGATAAAATGAAACAATGCCATTTGCAGCACCATAGATGAGTCTAGAAGTAATCACGCAACTTGGAGTAAGTGACAAAGCGAAAGACATATATGCTACCATATCAGTTACAGGTGTTACCTACGAATTGATACCAACAAAGATATATCCACGCAGAAAGGCAATCACAGATTCAGTACAAAAACGTATGGTTCACCAAATGGAAAGGTGTGAGGATTGGACACATTACTATACTGGGGTTAACAGACATATAAAAACACATGTGAAATACATAATCACCAAAGACGTACGCAATACCAAGAGAAGACTACTCAACATTGTGTCCTAACCTACATGGGAAAAGGATCCGAAGAAGAATAGATATATGTATATGTATGAAAGAACCACAACTTGCACACCTAGAACAAACAAAACATTGTAATCAAATTTGCTGTGATGAAAAACTAAAAATTAAAAATACGAACAAGAAGTAATGAGACATAAATTTAAAGGCTTTCTCCTGGCACATTCCATTGTAATTTACAACCTAGAACACGACTTCCATTAAGGCTCTGTTGCCCTGGTGACCAGATTTGGTAAAGGAGAAATGCTGCCGCCTTTTGCCGTTTCCCGCAAGAGCGGCTTTTAACCCACAGCTAATGGTCACTTAACATTCACAAGGACTCAGGGCTGTAAAGACACCTGCCCTCAAAACTGTGCTGAGGTAGGGAATGGATTAAAAAATTCAAAACAGGCAAATGTTTCAAGAAGACTGTATGAAGAGGTAAGTTTTACTCACTGTCTTTTTCAAGAAAGGAAAATGGATAAAAGCTCAACCTCAGGAAGTATTAGACTCATGCAATCTAATCTACAAAACGGTTTCAACTCACACCAGTCGACTGACCATCAGCAAAAAGTCTACAGACAATAAATGCTGAAGGGGTTTTACAGAACTGTGTACCCTCTAGCTGATGGTGAGATGTAAAGTGGTTAAGAGCCAATAATGAGAAGAGAAAGGAGCTGTGTTTGAAAGTAAAAATTGAGGTATCATTCAATCCAGCAGGTGCACCACTGGGCCTCTCACCTGAGAAGACCAGAATCGAGAAGACCCGGGCTGCAAAAGCTTCACTGCAGCCTTATTCACTATAGACAAGACAGTGAAGCAACCAAAATGTCCATCCACAGGTGAATGGATAAAGAAGAAGTGGTCCATGTACACAATGGAATATTAGCCATGGAAAACAGTTAAACACTGCTCTTTGAGGCGCCACAGATGAGCCTGGAGATAATCACAAAACATGAGGTCAGTCGGAAAGCAAAAGACCTATATTCTATGATATCACTTATAGGCGTTATCTAATAACTGACACAAATGAACATATTTCCACAGAGAAAGGCACTCACAGACTTAGAAAAAAAACTATGCTTATCTAAAAGGGAAGGTGGGGGGATTGGATAAATGAAGATTAGCGTTACCATATGGATACAAACACATATTATATACATATATCAAAAAGACCCACCATATAGCAAGGGAGGTCTACGGAACACTCTGTAATAATTGACATGGGAAGAGGATCTCGAAATATATAGATATATATAATGTGTAAATGAACCAGAGTGTGTACACCTTGGACAGACAACATTCTAAACATTACCCCAATTTTAAAAATTAAAACAACAAACAAGAATTAATCAAACATAAACTTATGGGGGGGTTTCCTGGCACATTCCATTCAAATTTACAAGCTAGGAAAACCACTTCCAGAACGGCTCTGCTGCCCTAGTAACCAGATTTGATAATGGAGAAGTGCTCCTGCCTTGTGGCCGTTTAGTACAACAGCAGCTTACACCCAGTGCTAATGGTTACTAAATATTCACACACATTGCAGGCCTGTAAATGACACCTGCCTTCAAAAAAATATCCTGGGGACGAAAATCCACCAGAATATTAAAAAGAGGGCAATCTTTCAACAAGATAATTTCAAGAGGTATATTGAACTCACACTTTTTTCTAATACCAGAAGAGAAAAACGCCTGGAAAAATGAAAAATTTTAGGAATTTTTAAAGACATGCAAACCCAATTTACAAAAACCTATCAGCTCACTCCAGGCAGAATGTCCATCAGCAAAAATGCTGCAAACAATACATGCTGAAGGGATTGTGGAGAAATGTGTACCCTCAGCTGTAAGGGGGACGTGGGAAGAGCCACTAATGAAAACACAATGGAGGTGCTTTGAAAAGGTAAACATTGAGCTACCAGTGAATCAAGCATACCATCTGCTGGGCTTATCACCTGAGAAAATGAGATTCAAAAAGTCACAGGCTGGCAAACCTGTACGCCAGCAATATTTACCATAGTCAACACTTGGAAGCAACAAAAATGTCCATCAACAGAGGAATGCACCAAGAAGAAGTGGTCCTTGTATACAATGGAATATTACTCCAGTAAAAAAATATAAATTAACTTTAAGAAACAAACAAATGTAAGGAGACATCAGCATTTGTGGGTTTATCCGAGCACATTCCACTCTAATTTATAACCGAAGAACACCACTGGCGGGTAGGTCTGTTTCCCAAGTACCAGCGTGGGGAACATAGAAAGGCTGCCACCCTCTGGCCGTTACCTGCAAAAGCAGCTTTAAAGCCTGGGCTAATGGTCACTTCATATGAACAAGTACTGCTGGGCTATAAATGAAACCTGCTCTCAAAATGTCTTGAAGAAGGTAATGGTTAAAATATTTCAAAATGTGACACATACTTTAAGAAAACACTTTGAAGAGCTAAGCCATAATCACAGCTGGAAAAATGAAAAAGACATGCCTTAAAGTTCAATTTCAACGGATTATGAGACACATGCAAATTCAACCACAAAGAGGTATCAGCTCACACCAGTCAGAATAACCATCAGCAAAAAACCACATAGAATAAATGCTAAAGGTGCTGTGGAGAAATGCAAACCCTCAACTTTAAGTGGGACGTAATCTGGAAAGAGCCACTAAAGAGAACAGAATGGAGGTGCCTTTAAAAGGTTAACGCTGAGCTACCATATGATCCAGTACACCTATACCTGGACCTATAACCTAAGAAGACAGAATTGGAAAGACACAGGCAGGCAAATCTGCATTGCATAGTATTACAGTAGCCAAGATATGGAAGTAACCAAAAAGTCCACCGACAGATGGGTGGACAAAGAAGAACTGCTACATGTACAGATGGAATATGAGCTAGCGAAAAAATGAAACAATGCCATTTGAAGCACCATAGATGAGTCTAGAAGTAATTACGCATCTTGGAGTAAGTGACAAAGCGAAAGACACATATCCTATCATATCACATACAGGTGTTACCTCAAAGTTGATACAAAGGAAGATATTTCCACAGAGAAAGGCAATCACAGATTCACTACTAAAACTTATGGCTCACCAAATGGAAAGGTGTGAGGATTGGATACATCACCATATTGAGGTTAACAGAGATATACAAACACACGTGAAATATATAATCACCAAAGACCTACAGAATACCAAGAGAAGACTACTGAACATTGTGTCATCACCTACATGGGAAAAGATTCCGAAGAAGAATAGATATATGTATATGTGTGAAAGAACCACATCTTGCACACCTAGAAGAAACAAACCATTGTAATCAAATTTGCTGTGATAAAAAATAAAAATTATGTTAAAAATACGCACAAGAAGTAATGACACATAAACTTCAAGGGCTTTTTCCTGGCACATTCCATTCTAATTTACAACCTAGCACACCACTTCCAATAAGGCTCTGTTGCCCTAGTAATCAGATTTGGTAAAGGAGAAATGCTGCCGCCTTGTGGCCGTTTCCCGCAAGAACAGCTTTAAACCCACAGCTAATGGTCACTTAAAATTCACAAGGACTCAGGGCTGTAAAGGACACCTGCCGTCAAAACTTGTGCTCGGGTAAGGAATGGACAAAAAAATTCAAAACAGGCAAATGTTTCAAGAAGGTAGTATGAAGAGGTAAGTATTCCTCACTCTCTTTAAAAAAAAAAACAGGAAAATGGATAAAAGCTCAACCTAAGGAATTATTAGACTCAGGCAATCTATTCAACCAAAAGGTTTCAACTCACACCTGTCGACTGACCGTCAGCAAAAAGTCTACAAACAATAAATGCTGATGGGGTTGTAGAGAACTGTGTAACCTCTAGGTGCTGGTGAGATGTAAAGTGGTTAACAGCCAATAATGAGAACAGAAAGGAACTGCGTTTAAAAGTAAAAATTGAGGTACCATTCAATCCAGCAGGCACACCACTGGGCCTCTCACCTGAGAAGACCAGAATCGAAAAGACACACGCTGCAAAAGCTGCACTGCAGCCTTATTCAAAAGAGCCAAGATGGGAAGCAACCAAAATGTCCATCAACGGGTGAATGGATAAAGAAGAAGGGGTCCATGTACACAATGAAATATTAGCCAAGGAAAACAATGAAACACTGCTCTTTGAGGCACCAGAGATGAGCCTGGAGATAATCACAAAACATGAGGTAAGTCGGAAAGCAAAAGACCTCTATCCTATGATATTCCTTATAGGCGTTACCTAATAACTGACACAAATGAACATATTTCCACAGAGAAAGACACTCACAGACTTAGAAAACCAACTGTGCTCATCTAAAAGGAAAGGTGGGGGGAATGGATAAATGAGAGAAGTGTTACTCTACATATCCAAATACATATTATATACATATTTCAAAGAGACCGACCATATAGCAAGGGAGGTCTACAGAACACTCTGTAATATTTTATATGGGAAGAGGATCTGTGGAAAAGACATATATAATGTACAAATGAAGCAGATTGTGTACCCCTAAGACAAACAATATTCTAATCTTTACCCCGATTAAAACAATTAACAAAAACAAGAAGTAATGAGACATAAACTTATGGGGGTTTCTCCTGGCACATGCCATATTAATTTACAACCTAGGAACACGACTTCCAGAAAGACTCTGCTGCCCTAGTACCCAGATTTGGGAATGGAGTAATGCTGCCTTCTTGTGGTCATTTCCCACAACAGCAGCTTTAAACCCACTGCTAAAGGTCACTAAACATTCAGCAACTTGCAATTCTGTAAATGACACCTGCCCTCCAAATAAATCCTGGGATCAAAAATGGATCAACAATTTCAAAAGAGGGCAACCTTCCAAGAAGACAATTTCAAGAGGTATATTGTACTCACAGTTTTTTCTTTTAAGAGAAAAGAAAAAGGTGTGGAAAAATGATGTATTTTTGGAATTTTGAAAGACATGCAAACCCAAATTACAAAAACCTATCAGCTCACAGCAGTCAGAATGGCCATCAGCAAAAATGGTTCAAAAAATAAATGCTGAAGGGACTGTGGAGGCATGCGTACACTCGGCTCTCAGGGGGACGTGGTAAGAGCGACTAATGAAAACACAATGGAAGTGCCTTGAAAAGGTAAACATTGAGCTACCCGTCAATCAGTCATACCCACTGCTGGGCCTATCTCCTGAGAAAATGAGAATCAAAACGTCACAGGCTGGCAATCCTGCCCTCCAGCCATATTTAGCATAGCCAACATTTGGAAGCAATGAAAATCTCCATCAACAGAGGAATGCACCAAGAAGAACTGTTCCGTTTACACAATGTAATATTACTCCAATAACAAATATAAGTTAAATTTAAAAGACAAACATAAGTAAGGAGACATCAGCATTTGTGGGTTTATTCAGGCACATTCCACTCTAATTTATAACCGAGGAACAACAAGGGCCGGAAGGTCTGTTTCCCTAGTACCAGAGTGGGGAACGTTGAAAGACTGCCGCCCTCTGGCCGTTACCTGCAAACGCAGGTTTAAGCCTGTGTTAATGGTCACCACAAAATGTCTTGAGGGAGGTAATGGCCAAATAATTTTAAAATAGGACACATACTTTAAGAAAACACTTTGAAGAACTAAGCTGTACTCACAGCCTGAAAAATGAAAAGGACCTGCCTTAAAGCTCAGTTTTAACGGATTATGAGACACATGCAAATTCAACCACAAAGACGTATCAGCTCACACCAGTCAGAATAACCGTCAGTAAAAAACTACAAAGAATAAATGCTGAAGGTGCTGTGGAGAAATGCAAACCCTCAACTTTAAGTGGGATGTAACCTGGAAAGAGCCACTCATGAGAACAGAATGGAGGTGCCTTTAAAAGGTAAACATTGAGCTACCTTATGATCCAGAGGCTTATTCCCGGACCTATAACCTAAGAGGACAGAATTGGAAAGAAAGAGGCAGGCAAATCTGCATTGCACAGTATTACAATAGCCAAGATACGGGAGTCACCAAAAAGTCCACCGACAGATGGGTGGACAAAGAAGAACTGCTACATGTACAGATGGATTATGAGCTAGCGATAAAATGAAACAATGCCATTTGCAGCACCATAGATGAGTCTAGAAGTAATCACGCAACTTGGAGTAAGTGACAAAGCGAAAGACATATATGCTACCATATCAGTTACAGGTGTTACCTACGAATTGATACCAACAAAGATATATCCACGCAGAAAGGCAATCACAGATTCAGTACAAAAACGTATGGTTCACCAAATGGAAAGGTGTGAGGATTGGACACATTACTATACTGGGGTTAACAGACATATAAAAACACATGTGAAATACATAATCACCAAAGACGTACGCAATACCAAGAGAAGACTACTCAACATTGTGTCCTAACCTACATGGGAAAAGGATCCGAAGAAGAATAGATATATGTATATGTATGAAAGAACCACAACTTGCACACCTAGAACAAACAAAACATTGTAATCAAATTTGCTGTGATGAAAAACTAAAAATTAAAAATACGAACAAGAAGTAATGAGACATAAATTTAAAGGCTTTCTCCTGGCACATTCCATTGTAATTTACAACCTAGAACACGACTTCCATTAAGGCTCTGTTGCCCTGGTGACCAGATTTGGTAAAGGAGAAATGCTGCCGCCTTTTGCCGTTTCCCGCAAGAGCGGCTTTTAACCCACAGCTAATGGTCACTTAACATTCACAAGGACTCAGGGCTGTAAAGACACCTGCCCTCAAAACTGTGCTGAGGTAGGGAATGGATTAAAAAATTCAAAACAGGCAAATGTTTCAAGAAGACTGTATGAAGAGGTAAGTTTTACTCACTGTCTTTTTCAAGAAAGGAAAATGGATAAAAGCTCAACCTCAGGAAGTATTAGACTCATGCAATCTAATCTACAAAACGGTTTCAACTCACACCAGTCAACTGACCATCAGCAAAAAGTCTACAGACAATAAATGCTGAAGGGGTTTTACAGAACTGTGTACCCTCTAGCTGATGGTGAGATGTAAAGTGGTTAAGAGCCAATAATGAGAACAGAAAGGAGCTGTGTTTGAAAGTAAAAATTGAGGTATCATTCAATCCAGCAGGTGCACCACTGGGCCTCTCACCTGAGAAGACCAGAATCGAGAAGACCCGGGCTGCAAAAGCTTCACTGCAGCCTTATTCACTATAGACAAGACAGTGAAGCAACCAAAATGTCCATCCACAGGTGAATGGATAAAGAAGAAGTGGTCCATGTACACAATGGAATATTAGCCATGGAAAACAGTGAAACACTGCTCTTTGAGGCGCCACAGATGAGCCTGGAGATAATCACAAAACATGAGGTCAGTCGGAAAGCAAAAGACCTATATTCTATGATATCACTTATAGGCGTTATCTAATAACTGACAAAAATGAACATATTTCCACAGAGAAAGGCACTCACAGACTTAGAAAAAAAACTATGCTTATCTAAAAGGGAAGGTGGGGGGATTGGATAAATGAAGATTAGCGTTACCATATGGATACAAACACATATTATATACATATATCAAAAAGACCCACCATATAGCAAGGGAGGTCTACGGAACACTCTGTAATAATTGACATGGGAAGAGGATCTCGAAATATATAGATATATATAATGTGTAAATGAACCAGAGTGTGTACACCTTGGACAGACAACATTCTAAACATTACCCCAATTTTAAAAATTAAAACAACAAACAAGAATTAATCAAACATAAACTTATGGGGGGGTTTCCTGGCACATTCCATTCAAATTTACAAGCTAGGAAAACCACTTCCAGAACGGCTCTGCTGCCCTAGTAACCAGATTTGATAATGGAGAAGTGCTCCTGCCTTGTGGCCGTTTAGTACAACAGCAGCTTACACCCAGTGCTAATGGTTACTAAATATTCACACACATTGCAGGCCTGTAAATGACACCTGCCTTCAAAAAAATATCCTGGGGACGAAAATCCACCAGAATATTAAAAAGAGGGCAATCTTTCAACAAGATAATTTCAAGAGGTATATTGAACTCACACTTTTTTCTAATACCAGAAGAGAAAAACGCCTGGAAAAATGATAAATTTTAGGAATTTTTAAAGACATGCAAACCCAATTTACAAAAACCTATCAGCTCACTCCAGGCAGAATGTCCATCAGCAAAAATGCTGCAAACAATACATGCTGAAGGGATTGTGGAGAAATGTGTACCCTCAGCTGTAAGGGGGACGTGGGAAGAGCCACTAATGAAAACACAATGGAGGTGCTTTGAAAAGGTAAACATTGAGCTACCAGTGAATCAAGCATACCATCTGCTGGGCTTATCACCTGAGAAAATGAGATTCAAAAAGTCACAGGCTGGCAAACCTGTACGCCAGCAATATTTACCATAGTCAACACTTGGAAGCAACAAAAATGTCCATCAACAGAGGAATGCACCAAGAAGAAGTGGTCCTTGTATACAATGGAATATTACTCCAGTAAAAAAATATAAATTAACTTTAAGAAACAAACAAATGTAAGGAGACATCAGCATTTGTGGGTTTATCCGAGCACATTCCACTCTAATTTATAACCGAAGAACACCACTGGCGGGTAGGTCTGTTTCCCAAGTACCAGCGTGGGGAACATAGAAAGGCTGCCACCCTCTGGCCGTTACCTGCAAAAGCAGCTTTAAAGCCTGGGCTAATGGTCACTTCATATGAACAAGTACTGCTGGGCTATAAATGAAACCTGCTCTCAAAATGTCTTGAAGAAGGTAATGGTTAAACTATTTCAAAATGTGACACATACTTTAAGAAAACACTTTGAAGAGCTAAGCCATAATCACAGCTGGAAAAATGAAAAAGACATGCCTTAAAGTTCAATTTCAACGGATTATGAGACACATGCAAATTCAACCACAAAGAGGTATCAGCTCACACCAGTCAGAATAACCATCAGCAAAAAACCACATAGAATAAATGCTAAAGGTGCTGTGGAGAAATGCAAACCCTCAACTTTAAGTGGGACGTAATCTGGAAAGAGCCACTAAAGAGAACAGAATGGAGGTGCCTTTAAAAGGTTAACGCTGAGCTACCATATGATCCAGTACACCTATACCTGGACCTATAACCTAAGAAGACAGAATTGGAAAGACACAGGCAGGCAAATCTGCATTGCATAGTATTACAGTAGCCAAGATATGGAAGTAACCAAAAAGTCCACCGACAGATGGGTGGACAAAGAAGAACTGCTACATGTACAGATGGAATATGAGCTAGCGAAAAAATGAAACAATGCCATTTGAAGCACCATAGATGAGTCTAGAAGTAATTACGCATCTTGGAGTAAGTGACAAAGCGAAAGACACATATCCTATCATATCACATACAGGTGTTACCTCAAAGTTGATACAAAGGAAGATATTTCCACAGAGAAAGGCAATCACAGATTCACTACTAAAACTTATGGCTCACCAAATGGAAAGGTGTGAGGATTGGATACATCACCATATTGAGGTTAACAGAGATATACAAACACACGTGAAATATATAATCACCAAAGACCTACAGAATACCAAGAGAAGACTACTGAACATTGTGTCATCACCTACATGGGAAAAGATTCCGAAGAAGAATAGATATATGTATATGTGTGAAAGAACCACATCTTGCACACCTAGAAGAAACAAACCATTGTAATCAAATTTGCTGTGATAAAAAATAAAAATTATGTTAAAAATACGCACAAGAAGTAATGACACATAAACTTCAAGGGCTTTTTCCTGGCACATTCCATTCTAATTTACAACCTAGCACACCACTTCCAATAAGGCTCTGTTGCCCTAGTAATCAGATTTGGTAAAGGAGAAATGCTGCCGCCTTGTGGCCGTTTCCCGCAAGAACAGCTTTAAACCCACAGCTAATGGTCACTTAAAATTCACAAGGACTCAGGGCTGTAAAGGACACCTGCCGTCAAAACTTGTGCTCGGGTAAGGAATGGACAAAAAAATTCAAAACAGGCAAATGTTTCAAGAAGGTAGTATGAAGAGGTAAGTATTCCTCACTCTCTTTAAAAAAAAAAACAGGAAAATGGATAAAAGCTCAACCTAAGGAATTATTAGACTCAGGCAATCTATTCAACCAAAAGGTTTCAACTCACACCTGTCGACTGACCGTCAGCAAAAAGTCTACAAACAATAAATGCTGATGGGGTTGTAGAGAACTGTGTAACCTCTAGGTGCTGGTGAGATGTAAAGTGGTTAACAGCCAATAATGAGAACAGAAAGGAACTGCGTTTAAAAGTAAAAATTGAGGTACCATTCAATCCAGCAGGCACACCACTGGGCCTCTCACCTGAGAAGACCAGAATCGAAAAGACACACGCTGCAAAAGCTGCACTGCAGCCTTATTCAAAAGAGCCAAGATGGGAAGCAACCAAAATGTCCATCAACGGGTGAATGGATAAAGAAGAAGGGGTCCATGTACACAATGAAATATTAGCCAAGGAAAACAATGAAACACTGCTCTTTGAGGCACCAGAGATGAGCCTGGAGATAATCACAAAACATGAGGTAAGTCGGAAAGCAAAAGACCTCTATCCTATGATATTCCTTATAGGCGTTACCTAATAACTGACACAAATGAACATATTTCCACAGAGAAAGACACTCACAGACTTAGAAAACCAACTGTGCTCATCTAAAAGGAAAGGTGGGGGGAATGGATAAATGAGAGAAGTGTTACTCTACATATCCAAATACATATTATATACATATTTCAAAGAGACCGACCATATAGCAAGGGAGGTCTACAGAACACTCTGTAATATTTTATATGGGAAGAGGATCTGTGGAAAAGACATATATAATGTACAAATGAAGCAGATTGTGTACCCCTAAGACAAACAATATTCTAATCTTTACCCCGATTAAAACAATTAACAAAAACAAGAAGTAATGAGACATAAACTTATGGGGGTTTCTCCTGGCACATGCCATATTAATTTACAACCTAGGAACACGACTTCCAGAAAGACTCTGCTGCCCTAGTACCCAGATTTGGGAATGGAGTAATGCTGCCTTCTTGTGGTCATTTCCCACAACAGCAGCTTTAAACCCACTGCTAAAGGTCACTAAACATTCAGCAACTTGCAATTCTGTAAATGACACCTGCCCTCCAAATAAATCCTGGGATCAAAAATGGATCAACAATTTCAAAAGAGGGCAACCTTCCAAGAAGACAATTTCAAGAGGTATATTGTACTCACAGTTTTTTCTTTTAAGAGAAAAGAAAAAGGTGTGGAAAAATGATGTATTTTTGGAATTTTGAAAGACATGCAAACCCAAATTACAAAAACCTATCAGCTCACAGCAGTCAGAATGGCCATCAGCAAAAATGGTTCAAAAAATAAATGCTGAAGGGACTGTGGAGGCATGCGTACACTCGGCTCTCAGGGGGACGTGGTAAGAGCGACTAATGAAAACACAATGGAAGTGCCTTGAAAAGGTAAACATTGAGCTACCCGTCAATCAGTCATACCCACTGCTGGGCCTATCTCCTGAGAAAATGAGAATCAAAACGTCACAGGCTGGCAATCCTGCCCTCCAGCCATATTTAGCATAGCCAACATTTGGAAGCAATGAAAATCTCCATCAACAGAGGAATGCACCAAGAAGAACTGTTCCATTTACACAATGTAATATTACTCCAATAACAAATATAAGTTAAATTTAAAAGACAAACATAAGTAAGGAGACATCAGCATTTGTGGGTTTATTCAGGCACATTCCACTCTAATTTATAACCGAGGAACAACAAGGGCCGGAAGGTCTGTTTCCCTAGTACCAGAGTGGGGAACGTTGAAAGACTGCCGCCCTCTGGCCGTTACCTGCAAACGCAGGTTTAAGCCTGTGTTAATGGTCACCACAAAATGTCTTGAGGGAGGTAATGGCCAAATAATTTTAAAATAGGACACATACTTTAAGAAAACACTTTGAAGAACTAAGCTGTACTCACAGCCTGAAAAATGAAAAGGACCTGCCTTAAAGCTCAGTTTTAACGGATTATGAGACACATGCAAATTCAACCACAAAGACGTATCAGCTCACACCGGTCAGAATAACCGTCAGTAAAAAACTACAAAGAATAAATGCTGAAGGTGCTGTGGAGAAATGCAAACCCTCAACTTTAAGTGGGATGTAACCTGGAAAGAGCCACTCATGAGAACAGAATGGAGGTGCCTTTAAAAGGTAAACATTGAGCTACCTTATGATCCAGAGGCTTATTCCCGGACCTATAACCTAAGAGGACAGAATTGGAAAGAAAGAGGCAGGCAAATCTGCATTGCACAGTATTACAATAGCCAAGATACGGGAGTCACCAAAAAGTCCACCGACAGATGGGTGGACAAAGAAGAACTGCTACATGTACAGATGGATTATGAGCTAGCGATAAAATGAAACAATGCCATTTGCAGCACCATAGATGAGTCTAGAAGTAATCACGCAACTTGGAGTAAGTGACAAAGCGAAAGACATATATGCTACCATATCAGTTACAGGTGTTACCTACGAATTGATACCAACAAAGATATATCCACGCAGAAAGGCAATCACAGATTCAGTACAAAAACGTATGGTTCACCAAATGGAAAGGTGTGAGGATTGGACACATTACTATACTGGGGTTAACAGACATATAAAAACACATGTGAAATACATAATCACCAAAGACGTACGCAATACCAAGAGAAGACTACTCAACATTGTGTCCTAACCTACATGGGAAAAGGATCCGAAGAAGAATAGATATATGTATATGTATGAAAGAACCACAACTTGCACACCTAGAACAAACAAAACATTGTAATCAAATTTGCTGTGATGAAAAACTAAAAATTAAAAATACGAACAAGAAGTAATGAGACATAAATTTAAAGGCTTTCTCCTGGCACATTCCATTGTAATTTACAACCTAGAACACGACTTCCATTAAGGCTCTGTTGCCCTGGTGACCAGATTTGGTAAAGGAGAAATGCTGCCGCCTTTTGCCGTTTCCCGCAAGAGCGGCTTTTAACCCACAGCTAATGGTCACTTAACATTCACAAGGACTCAGGGCTGTAAAGACACCTGCCCTCAAAACTGTGCTGAGGTAGGGAATGGATTAAAAAATTCAAAACAGGCAAATGTTTCAAGAAGACTGTATGAAGAGGTAAGTTTTACTCACTGTCTTTTTCAAGAAAGGAAAATGGATAAAAGCTCAACCTCAGGAAGTATTAGACTCATGCAATCTAATCTACAAAACGGTTTCAACTCACACCAGTCGACTGACCATCAGCAAAAAGTCTACAGACAATAAATGCTGAAGTGGTTTTACAGAACTGTGTACCCTCTAGCTGATGGTGAGATGTAAAGTGGTTAAGAGCCAATAATGAGAACAGAAAGGAGCTGTGTTTGAAAGTAAAAATTGAGGTATCATTCAATCCAGCAGGTGCACCACTGGGCCTCTCACCTGAGAAGACCAGAATCGAGAAGACCCGGGCTGCAAAAGCTTCACTGCAGCCTTATTCACTATAGACAAGACAGTGAAGCAACCAAAATGTCCATCCACAGGTGAATGGATAAAGAAGAAGTGGTCCATGTACACAATGGAATATTAGCCATGGAAAACAGTGAAACACTGCTCTTTGAGGCGCCACAGATGAGCCTGGAGATAATCACAAAACATGAGGTCAGTCGGAAAGCAAAAGACCTATATTCTATGATATCACTTATAGGCGTTATCTAATAACTGACACAAATGAACATATTTCCACAGAGAAAGGCACTCACAGACTTAGAAAAAAAACTATGCTTATCTAAAAGGGAAGGTGGGGGGATTGGATAAATGAAGATTAGCGTTACCATATGGATACAAACACATATTATATACATATATCAAAAAGACCCACCATATAGCAAGGGAGGTCTACGGAACACTCTGTAATAATTGACATGGGAAGAGGATCTCGAAATATATAGATATATATAATGTGTAAATGAACCAGAGTGTGTACACCTTGGACAGACAACATTCTAAACATTACCCCAATTTTAAAAATTAAAACAACAAACAAGAATTAATCAAACATAAACTTATGGGGGGGTTTCCTGGCACATTCCATTCAAATTTACAAGCTAGGAAAACCACTTCCAGAACAGCTCTGCTGCCCTAGTAACCAGATTTGATAATGGAGAAGTGCTCCTGCCTTGTGGCCGTTTAGTACAACAGCAGCTTACACCCAGTGCTAATGGTTACTAAATATTCACACACATGGCAGGCCTGTAAATGACACCTGCCTTCAAAAAAATATCCTGGGGACGAAAATCCACCAGAATATTAAAAAGAGGGCAATCTTTCAACAAGATAATTTCAAGAGGTATATTGAACTCACACTTTTTTCTAATACCAGAAGAGAAAAACGCCTGGAAAAATGAAAAATTTTAGGAATTTTTAAGACATGCAAACCCAATTTACAAAAACCTATCAGCTCACTCCAGGCAGAATGTCCATCAGCAAAAATGCTGCAAACAATACATGCTGAAGGGATTGTGGAGAAATGTGTACCCTCAGCTGTAAGGGGGACGTGGGAAGAGCCACTAATGAAAACACAATGGAGGTGCTTTGAAAAGGTAAACATTGAGCTACCAGTGAATCAAGCATACCATCTGCTGGGCTTATCACCTGAGAAAATGAGATTCAAAAAGTCACAGGCTGGCAAACCTGTACGCCAGCAATATTTACCATAGTCAACACTTGGAAGCAACAAAAATGTCCATCAACAGAGGAATGCACCAAGAAGAAGTGGTCCTTGTATACAATGGAATATTACTCCAGTAAAAAAATATAAATTAACTTTAAGAAACAAACAAATGTAAGGAGACATCAGCATTTGTGGGTTTATCCGAGCACATTCCACTCTAATTTATAACCGAAGAACACCACTGGCGGGTAGGTCTGTTTCCCAAGTACCAGCGTGGGGAACATAGAAAGGCTGCCACCCTCTGGCCGTTACCTGCAAAAGCAGCTTTAAAGCCTGGGCTAATGGTCACTTCATATGAACAAGTACTGCTGGGCTATAAATGAAACCTGCTCTCAAAATGTCTTGAAGAAGGTAATGGTTAAACTATTTCAAAATGTGACACATACTTTAAGAAAACACTTTGAAGAGCTAAGCCATAATCACAGCTGGAAAAATGAAAAAGACATGCCTTAAAGTTCAATTTCAACGGATTATGAGACACATGCAAATTCAACCACAAAGAGGTATCAGCTCACACCAGTCAGAATAACCATCAGCAAAAAACCACATAGAATAAATGCTAAAGGTGCTGTGGAGAAATGCAAACCCTCAACTTTAAGTGGGACGTAATCTGGAAAGAGCCACTAAAGAGAACAGAATGGAGGTGCCTTTAAAAGGTTAACGCTGAGCTACCATATGATCCAGTACACCTATACCTGGACCTATAACCTAAGAAGACAGAATTGGAAAGACACAGGCAGGCAAATCTGCATTGCATAGTATTACAGTAGCCAAGATATGGAAGTAACCAAAAAGTCCACCGACAGATGGGTGGACAAAGAAGAACTGCTACATGTACAGATGGAATATGAGCTAGCGAAAAAATGAAACAATGCCATTTGAAGCACCATAGATGAGTCTAGAAGTAATTACGCATCTTGGAGTAAGTGACAAAGCGAAAGACACATATCCTATCATATCACATACAGGTGTTACCTCAAAGTTGATACAAAGGAAGATATTTCCACAGAGAAAGGCAATCACAGATTCACTACTAAAACTTATGGCTCACCAAATGGAAAGGTGTGAGGATTGGATACATCACCATATTGAGGTTAACAGAGATATACAAACACACGTGAAATATATAATCACCAAAGACCTACAGAATACCAAGAGAAGACTACTGAACATTGTGTCATCACCTACATGGGAAAAGATTCCGAAGAAGAATAGATATATGTATATGTGTGAAAGAACCACATCTTGCACACCTAGAAGAAACAAACCATTGTAATCAAATTTGCTGTGATAAAAAATAAAAATTATGTTAAAAATACGCACAAGAAGTAATGACACATAAACTTCAAGGGCTTTTTCCTGGCACATTCCATTCTAATTTACAACCTAGCACACCACTTCCAATAAGGCTCT
This sequence comes from Balaenoptera borealis, assembly GCF_965194805.1. Taxonomy (NCBI): domain Eukaryota; kingdom Metazoa; phylum Chordata; class Mammalia; order Artiodactyla; family Balaenopteridae; genus Balaenoptera; species Balaenoptera borealis. The sequence goes on from NW_028122886.1 coordinate 66,408, forward strand.
GTTGCCCTAGTAATCAGATTTGGTAAAGGAGAAATGCTGCCGCCTTGTGGCCGTTTCCCGCAAGAACAGCTTTAAACCCACAGCTAATGGTCACTTAAAATTCACAAGGACTCAGGGCTGTAAAGGACACCTGCCGTCAAAACTTGTGCTCGGGTAAGGAATGGACAAAAAAATTCAAAACAGGCAAATGTTTCAAGAAGGTAGTATGAAGAGGTAAGTATTCCTCACTCTCTTTAAAAAAAAAAACAGGAAAATGGATAAAAGCTCAACCTAAGGAATTATTAGACTCAGGCAATCTATTCAACCAAAAGGTTTCAACTCACACCTGTCGACTGACCGTCAGCAAAAAGTCTACAAACAATAAATGCTGATGGGGTTGTAGAGAACTGTGTAACCTCTAGGTGCTGGTGAGATGTAAAGTGGTTAACAGCCAATAATGAGAACAGAAAGGAACTGCGTTTAAAAGTAAAAATTGAGGTACCATTCAATCCAGCAGGCACACCACTGGGCCTCTCACCTGAGAAGACCAGAATCGAAAAGACACACGCTGCAAAAGCTGCACTGCAGCCTTATTCAAAAGAGCCAAGATGGGAAGCAACCAAAATGTCCATCAACGGGTGAATGGATAAAGAAGAAGGGGTCCATGTACACAATGAAATATTAGCCAAGGAAAACAATGAAACACTGCTCTTTGAGGCACCAGAGATGAGCCTGGAGATAATCACAAAACATGAGGTAAGTCGGAAAGCAAAAGACCTCTATCCTATGATATTCCTTATAGGCGTTACCTAATAACTGACACAAATGAACATATTTCCACAGAGAAAGACACTCACAGACTTAGAAAACCAACTGTGCTCATCTAAAAGGAAAGGTGGGGGGAATGGATAAATGAGAGAAGTGTTACTCTACATATCCAAATACATATTATATACATATTTCAAAGAGACCGACCATATAGCAAGGGAGGTCTACAGAACACTCTGTAATATTTTATATGGGAAGAGGATCTGTGGAAAAGACATATATAATGTACAAATGAAGCAGATTGTGTACCCCTAAGACAAACAATATTCTAATCTTTACCCCGATTAAAACAATTAACAAAAACAAGAAGTAATGAGACATAAACTTATGGGGGTTTCTCCTGGCACATGCCATATTAATTTACAACCTAGGAACACGACTTCCAGAAAGACTCTGCTGCCCTAGTACCCAGATTTGGGAATGGAGTAATGCTGCCTTCTTGTGGTCATTTCCCACAACAGCAGCTTTAAACCCACTGCTAAAGGTCACTAAACATTCAGCAACTTGCAATTCTGTAAATGACACCTGCCCTCCAAATAAATCCTGGGATCAAAAATGGATCAACAATTTCAAAAGAGGGCAACCTTCCAAGAAGACAATTTCAAGAGGTATATTGTACTCACAGTTTTTTCTTTTAAGAGAAAAGAAAAAGGTGTGGAAAAATGATGTATTTTTGGAATTTTGAAAGACATGCAAACCCAAATTACAAAAACCTATCAGCTCACAGCAGTCAGAATGGCCATCAGCAAAAATGGTTCAAAAAATAAATGCTGAAGGGACTGTGGAGGCATGCGTACACTCGGCTCTCAGGGGGACGTGGTAAGAGCGACTAATGAAAACACAATGGAAGTGCCTTGAAAAGGTAAACATTGAGCTACCCGTCAATCAGTCATACCCACTGCTGGGCCTATCTCCTGAGAAAATGAGAATCAAAACGTCACAGGCTGGCAATCCTGCCCTCCAGCCATATTTAGCATAGCCAACATTTGGAAGCAATGAAAATCTCCATCAACAGAGGAATGCACCAAGAAGAACTGTTCCATTTACACAATGTAATATTACTCCAATAACAAATATAAGTTAAATTTAAAAGACAAACATAAGTAAGGAGACATCAGCATTTGTGGGTTTATTCAGGCACATTCCACTCTAATTTATAACCGAGGAACAACAAGGGCCGGAAGGTCTGTTTCCCTAGTACCAGAGTGGGGAACGTTGAAAGACTGCCGCCCTCTGGCCGTTACCTGCAAACGCAGGTTTAAGCCTGTGTTAATGGTCACCACAAAATGTCTTGAGGGAGGTAATGGCCAAATAATTTTAAAATAGGACACATACTTTAAGAAAACACTTTGAAGAACTAAGCTGTACTCACAGCCTGAAAAATGAAAAGGACCTGCCTTAAAGCTCAGTTTTAACGGATTATGAGACACATGCAAATTCAACCACAAAGACGTATCAGCTCACACCGGTCAGAATAACCGTCAGTAAAAAACTACAAAGAATAAATGCTGAAGGTGCTGTGGAGAAATGCAAACCCTCAACTTTAAGTGGGATGTAACCTGGAAAGAGCCACTCATGAGAACAGAATGGAGGTGCCTTTAAAAGGTAAACATTGAGCTACCTTATGATCCAGAGGCTTATTCCCGGACCTATAACCTAAGAGGACAGAATTGGAAAGAAAGAGGCAGGCAAATCTGCATTGCACAGTATTACAATAGCCAAGATACGGGAGTCACCAAAAAGTCCACCGACAGATGGGTGGACAAAGAAGAACTGCTACATGTACAGATGGATTATGAGCTAGCGATAAAATGAAACAATGCCATTTGCAGCACCATAGATGAGTCTAGAAGTAATCACGCAACTTGGAGTAAGTGACAAAGCGAAAGACATATATGCTACCATATCAGTTACAGGTGTTACCTACGAATTGATACCAACAAAGATATATCCACGCAGAAAGGCAATCACAGATTCAGTACAAAAACGTATGGTTCACCAAATGGAAAGGTGTGAGGATTGGACACATTACTATACTGGGGTTAACAGACATATAAAAACACATGTGAAATACATAATCACCAAAGACGTACGCAATACCAAGAGAAGACTACTCAACATTGTGTCCTAACCTACATGGGAAAAGGATCCGAAGAAGAATAGATATATGTATATGTATGAAAGAACCACAACTTGCACACCTAGAACAAACAAAACATTGTAATCAAATTTGCTGTGATGAAAAACTAAAAATTAAAAATACGAACAAGAAGTAATGAGACATAAATTTAAAGGCTTTCTCCTGGCACATTCCATTGTAATTTACAACCTAGAACACGACTTCCATTAAGGCTCTGTTGCCCTGGTGACCAGATTTGGTAAAGGAGAAATGCTGCCGCCTTTTGCCGTTTCCCGCAAGAGCGGCTTTTAACCCACAGCTAATGGTCACTTAACATTCACAAGGACTCAGGGCTGTAAAGACACCTGCCCTCAAAACTGTGCTGAGGTAGGGAATGGATTAAAAAATTCAAAACAGGCAAATGTTTCAAGAAGACTGTATGAAGAGGTAAGTTTTACTCACTGTCTTTTTCAAGAAAGGAAAATGGATAAAAGCTCAACCTCAGGAAGTATTAGACTCATGCAATCTAATCTACAAAACGGTTTCAACTCACACCAGTCGACTGACCATCAGCAAAAAGTCTACAGACAATAAATGCTGAAGGGGTTTTACAGAACTGTGTACCCTCTAGCTGATGGTGAGATGTAAAGTGGTTAAGAGCCAATAATGAGAACAGAAAGGAGCTGTGTTTGAAAGTAAAAATTGAGGTATCATTCAATCCAGCAGGTGCACCACTGGGCCTCTCACCTGAGAAGACCAGAATCGAGAAGACCCGGGCTGCAAAAGCTTCACTGCAGCCTTATTCACTATAGACAAGACAGTGAAGCAACCAAAATGTCCATCCACAGGTGAATGGATAAAGAAGAAGTGGTCCATGTACACAATGGAATATTAGCCATGGAAAACAGTGAAACACTGCTCTTTGAGGCGCCACAGATGAGCCTGGAGATAATCACAAAACATGAGGTCAGTCGGAAAGCAAAAGACCTATATTCTATGATATCACTTATAGGCGTTATCTAATAACTGACAAAAATGAACATATTTCCACAGAGAAAGGCACTCACAGACTTAGAAAAAAAACTATGCTTATCTAAAAGGGAAGGTGGGGGGATTGGATAAATGAAGATTAGCGTTACCATATGGATACAAACACATATTATATACATATATCAAAAAGACCCACCATATAGCAAGGGAGGTCTACGGAACACTCTGTAATAATTGACATGGGAAGAGGATCTCGAAATATATAGATATATATAATGTGTAAATGAACCAGAGTGTGTACACCTTGGACAGACAACATTCTAAACATTACCCCAATTTTAAAAATTAAAACAACAAACAAGAATTAATCAAACATAAACTTATGGGGGGGTTTCCTGGCACATTCCATTCAAATTTACAAGCTAGGAAAACCACTTCCAGAACGGCTCTGCTGCCCTAGTAACCAGATTTGATAATGGAGAAGTGCTCCTGCCTTGTGGCCGTTTAGTACAACAGCAGCTTACACCCAGTGCTAATGGTTACTAAATATTCACACACATTGCAGGCCTGTAAATGACACCTGCCTTCAAAAAAATATCCTGGGGACGAAAATCCACCAGAATATTAAAAAGAGGGCAATCTTTCAACAAGATAATTTCAAGAGGTATATTGAACTCACACTTTTTTCTAATACCAGAAGAGAAAAACGCCTGGAAAAATGAAAAATTTTAGGAATTTTTAAAGACATGCAAACCCAATTTACAAAAACCTATCAGCTCACTCCAGGCAGAATGTCCATCAGCAAAAATGCTGCAAACAATACATGCTGAAGGGATTGTGGAGAAATGTGTACCCTCAGCTGTAAGGGGGACGTGGGAAGAGCCACTAATGAAAACACAATGGAGGTGCTTTGAAAAGGTAAACATTGAGCTACCAGTGAATCAAGCATACCATCTGCTGGGCTTATCACCTGAGAAAATGAGATTCAAAAAGTCACAGGCTGGCAAACCTGTACGCCAGCAATATTTACCATAGTCAACACTTGGAAGCAACAAAAATGTCCATCAACAGAGGAATGCACCAAGAAGAAGTGGTCCTTGTATACAATGGAATATTACTCCAGTAAAAAAATATAAATTAACTTTAAGAAACAAACAAATGTAAGGAGACATCAGCATTTGTGGGTTTATCCGAGCACATTCCACTCTAATTTATAACCGAAGAACACCACTGGCGGGTAGGTCTGTTTCCCAAGTACCAGCGTGGGGAACATAGAAAGGCTGCCACCCTCTGGCCGTTACCTGCAAAAGCAGCTTTAAAGCCTGGGCTAATGGTCACTTCATATGAACAAGTACTGCTGGGCTATAAATGAAACCTGCTCTCAAAATGTCTTGAAGAAGGTAATGGTTAAAATATTTCAAAATGTGACACATACTTTAAGAAAACACTTTGAAGAGCTAAGCCATAATCACAGCTGGAAAAATGAAAAGGACATGCCTTAAAGTTCAATTTCAACGGATTATGAGACACATGCAAATTCAACCACAAAGAGGTATCAGCTCACACCAGTCAGAATAACCATCAGCAAAAAACCACATAGAATAAATGCTAAAGGTGCTGTGGAGAAATGCAAACCCTCAACTTTAAGTGGGACGTAATCTGGAAAGAGCCACTAAAGAGAACAGAATGGAGGTGCCTTTAAAAGGTTAACGCTGAGCTACCATATGATCCAGTACACCTATACCTGGACCTATAACCTAAGAAGACAGAATTGGAAAGACACAGGCAGGCAAATCTGCATTGCATAGTATTACAGTAGCCAAGATATGGAAGTAACCAAAAAGTCCACCGACAGATGGGTGGACAAAGAAGAACTGCTACATGTACAGATGGAATATGAGCTAGCGAAAAAATGAAACAATGCCATTTGAAGCACCATAGATGAGTCTAGAAGTAATTACGCATCTTGGAGTAAGTGACAAAGCGAAAGACACATATCCTATCATATCACATACAGGTGTTACCTCAAAGTTGATACAAAGGAAGATATTTCCACAGAGAAAGGCAATCACAGATTCACTACTAAAACTTATGGCTCACCAAATGGAAAGGTGTGAGGATTGGATACATCACCATATTGAGGTTAACAGAGATATACAAACACACGTGAAATATATAATCACCAAAGACCTACAGAATACCAAGAGAAGACTACTGAACATTGTGTCATCACCTACATGGGAAAAGATTCCGAAGAAGAATAGATATATGTATATGTGTGAAAGAACCACATCTTGCACACCTAGAAGAAACAAACCATTGTAATCAAATTTGCTGTGATAAAAAATAAAAATTATGTTAAAAATACGCACAAGAAGTAATGACACATAAACTTCAAGGGCTTTTTCCTGGCACATTCCATTCTAATTTACAACCTAGCACACCACTTCCAATAAGGCTCTGTTGCCCTAGTAATCAGATTTGGTAAAGGAGAAATGCTGCCGCCTTGTGGCCGTTTCCCGCAAGAACAGCTTTAAACCCACAGCTAATGGTCACTTAAAATTCACAAGGACTCAGGGCTGTAAAGGACACCTGCCGTCAAAACTTGTGCTCGGGTAAGGAATGGACAAAAAAATTCAAAACAGGCAAATGTTTCAAGAAGGTAGTATGAAGAGGTAAGTATTCCTCACTCTCTTTAAAAAAAAAACAGGAAAATGGATAAAAGCTCAACCTAAGGAATTATTAGACTCAGGCAATCTATTCAACCAAAAGGTTTCAACTCACACCTGTCGACTGACCGTCAGCAAAAAGTCTACAAACAATAAATGCTGATGGGGTTGTAGAGAACTGTGTAACCTCTAGGTGCTGGTGAGATGTAAAGTGGTTAACAGCCAATAATGAGAACAGAAAGGAACTGCGTTTAAAAGTAAAAATTGAGGTACCATTCAATCCAGCAGGCACACCACTGGGCCTCTCACCTGAGAAGACCAGAATCGAAAAGACACACGCTGCAAAAGCTGCACTGCAGCCTTATTCAAAAGAGCCAAGATGGGAAGCAACCAAAATGTCCATCAACGGGTGAATGGATAAAGAAGAAGGGGTCCATGTACACAATGAAATATTAGCCAAGGAAAACAATGAAACACTGCTCTTTGAGGCACCAGAGATGAGCCTGGAGATAATCACAAAACATGAGGTAAGTCGGAAAGCAAAAGACCTCTATCCTATGATATTCCTTATAGGCGTTACCTAATAACTGACACAAATGAACATATTTCCACAGAGAAAGACACTCACAGACTTAGAAAACCAACTGTGCTCATCTAAAAGGAAAGGTGGGGGGAATGGATAAATGAGAGAAGTGTTACTCTACATATCCAAATACATATTATATACATATTTCAAAGAGACCGACCATATAGCAAGGGAGGTCTACAGAACACTCTGTAATATTTTATATGGGAAGAGGATCTGTGGAAAAGACATATATAATGTACAAATGAAGCAGATTGTGTACCCCTAAGACAAACAATATTCTAATCTTTACCCCGATTAAAACAATTAACAAAAACAAGAAGTAATGAGACATAAACTTATGGGGGTTTCTCCTGGCACATGCCATATTAATTTACAACCTAGGAACACGACTTCCAGAAAGACTCTGCTGCCCTAGTACCCAGATTTGGGAATGGAGTAATGCTGCCTTCTTGTGGTCATTTCCCACAACAGCAGCTTTAAACCCACTGCTAAAGGTCACTAAACATTCAGCAACTTGCAATTCTGTAAATGACACCTGCCCTCCAAATAAATCCTGGGATCAAAAATGGATCAACAATTTCAAAAGAGGGCAACCTTCCAAGAAGACAATTTCAAGAGGTATATTGTACTCACAGTTTTTTCTTTTAAGAGAAAAGAAAAAGGTGTGGAAAAATGATGTATTTTTGGAATTTTGAAAGACATGCAAACCCAAATTACAAAAACCTATCAGCTCACAGCAGTCAGAATGGCCATCAGCAAAAATGGTTCAAAAAATAAATGCTGAAGGGACTGTGGAGGCATGCGTACACTCGGCTCTCAGGGGGACGTGGTAAGAGCGACTAATGAAAACACAATGGAAGTGCCTTGAAAAGGTAAACATTGAGCTACCCGTCAATCAGTCATACCCACTGCTGGGCCTATCTCCTGAGAAAATGAGAATCAAAACGTCACAGGCTGGCAATCCTGCCCTCCAGCCATATTTAGCATAGCCAACATTTGGAAGCAATGAAAATCTCCATCAACAGAGGAATGCACCAAGAAGAACTGTTCCATTTACACAATGTAATATTACTCCAATAACAAATATAAGTTAAATTTAAAAGACAAACATAAGTAAGGAGACATCAGCATTTGTGGGTTTATTCAGGCACATTCCACTCTAATTTATAACCGAGGAACAACAAGGGCCGGAAGGTCTGTTTCCCTAGTACCAGAGTGGGGAACGTTGAAAGACTGCCGCCCTCTGGCCGTTACCTGCAAACGCAGGTTTAAGCCTGTGTTAATGGTCACCACAAAATGTCTTGAGGGAGGTAATGGCCAAATAATTTTAAAATAGGACACATACTTTAAGAAAACACTTTGAAGAACTAAGCTGTACTCACAGCCTGAAAAATGAAAAGGACCTGCCTTAAAGCTCAGTTTTAACGGATTATGAGACACATGCAAATTCAACCACAAAGACGTATCAGCTCACACCGGTCAGAATAACCGTCAGTAAAAAACTACAAAGAATAAATGCTGAAGGTGCTGTGGAGAAATGCAAACCCTCAACTTTAAGTGGGATGTAACCTGGAAAGAGCCACTCATGAGAACAGAATGGAGGTGCCTTTAAAAGGTAAACATTGAGCTACCTTATGATCCAGAGGCTTATTCCCGGACCTATAACCTAAGAGGACAGAATTGGAAAGAAAGAGGCAGGCAAATCTGCATTGCACAGTATTACAATAGCCAAGATACGGGAGTCACCAAAAAGTCCACCGACAGATGGGTGGACAAAGAAGAACTGCTACATGTACAGATGGATTATGAGCTAGCGATAAAATGAAACAATGCCATTTGCAGCACCATAGATGAGTCTAGAAGTAATCACGCAACTTGGAGTAAGTGACAAAGCGAAAGACATATATGCTACCATATCAGTTACAGGTGTTACCTACGAATTGATACCAACAAAGATATATCCACGCAGAAAGGCAATCACAGATTCAGTACAAAAACGTATGGTTCACCAAATGGAAAGGTGTGAGGATTGGACACATTACTATACTGGGGTTAACAGACATATAAAAACACATGTGAAATACATAATCACCAAAGACGTACGCAATACCAAGAGAAGACTACTCAACATTGTGTCCTAACCTACATGGGAAAAGGATCCGAAGAAGAATAGATATATGTATATGTATGAAAGAACCACAACTTGCACACCTAGAACAAACAAAACATTGTAATCAAATTTGCTGTGATGAAAAACTAAAAATTAAAAATACGAACAAGAAGTAATGAGACATAAATTTAAAGGCTTTCTCCTAGCACATTCCATTGTAATTTACAACCTAGAACACGACTTCCATTAAGGCTCTGTTGCCCTGGTGACCAGATTTGGTAAAGGAGAAATGCTGCCGCCTTTTGCCGTTTCCCGCAAGAGCGGCTTTTAACCCACAGCTAATGGTCACTTAACATTCACAAGGACTCAGGGCTGTAAAGACACCTGCCCTCAAAACTGTGCTGAGGTAGGGAATGGATTAAAAAATTCAAAACAGGCAAATGTTTCAAGAAGACTGTATGAAGAGGTAAGTTTTACTCACTGTCTTTTTCAAGAAAGGAAAATGGATAAAAGCTCAACCTCAGGAAGTATTAGACTCATGCAATCTAATCTACAAAACGGTTTCAACTCACACCAGTCGACTGACCATCAGCAAAAAGTCTACAGACAATAAATGCTGAAGGGGTTTTACAGAACTGTGTACCCTCTAGCTGATGGTGAGATGTAAAGTGGTTAAGAGCCAATAATGAGAACAGAAAGGAGCTGTGTTTGAAAGTAAAAATTGAGGTATCATTCAATCCAGCAGGTGCACCACTGGGCCTCTCACCTGAGAAGACCAGAATCGAGAAGACCCGGGCTGCAAAAGCTTCACTGCAGCCTTATTCACTATAGACAAGACAGTGAAGCAACCAAAATGTCCATCCACAGGTGAATGGATAAAGAAGAAGTGGTCCATGTACACAATGGAATATTAGCCATGGAAAACAGTGAAACACTGCTCTTTGAGGCGCCACAGATGAGCCTGGAGATAATCACAAAACATGAGGTCAGTCGGAAAGCAAAAGACCTATATTCTATGATATCACTTATAGGCGTTATCTAATAACTGACAAAAATGAACATATTTCCACAGAGAAAGGCACTCACAGACTTAGAAAAAAAACTATGCTTATCTAAAAGGGAAGGTGGGGGGATTGGATAAATGAAGATTAGCGTTACCATATGGATACAAACACATATTATATACATATATCAAAAAGACCCACCATATAGCAAGGGAGGTCTACGGAACACTCTGTAATAATTGACATGGGAAGAGGATCTCGAAATATATAGATATATATAATGTGTAAATGAACCAGAGTGTGTACACCTTGGACAGACAACATTCTAAACATTACCCCAATTTTAAAAATTAAAACAACAAACAAGAATTAATCAAACATAAACTTATGGGGGGGTTTCCTGGCACATTCCATTCAAATTTACAAGCTAGGAAAACCACTTCCAGAACGGCTCTGCTGCCCTAGTAACCAGATTTGATAATGGAGAAGTGCTCCTGCCTTGTGGCCGTTTAGTACAACAGCAGCTTACACCCAGTGCTAATGGTTACTAAATATTCACACACATTGCAGGCCTGTAAATGACACCTGCCTTCAAAAAAATATCCTGGGGACGAAAATCCACCAGAATATTAAAAAGAGGGCAATCTTTCAACAAGATAATTTCAAGAGGTATATTGAACTCACACTTTTTTCTAATACCAGAAGAGAAAAACGCCTGGAAAAATGAAAAATTTTAGGAATTTTTAAAGACATGCAAACCCAATTTACAAAAACCTATCAGCTCACTCCAGGCAGAATGTCCATCAGCAAAAATGCTGCAAACAATACATGCTGAAGGGATTGTGGAGAAATGTGTACCCTCAGCTGTAAGGGGGACGTGGGAAGAGCCACTAATGAAAACACAATGGAGGTGCTTTGAAAAGGTAAACATTGAGCTACCAGTGAATCAAGCATACCATCTGCTGGGCTTATCACCTGAGAAAATGAGATTCAAAAAGTCACAGGCTGGCAAACCTGTACGCCAGCAATATTTACCATAGTCAACACTTGGAAGCAACAAAAATGTCCATCAACAGAGGAATGCACCAAGAAGAAGTGGTCCTTGTATACAATGGAATATTACTCCAGTAAAAAAATATAAATTAACTTTAAGAAACAAACAAATGTAAGGAGACATCAGCATTTGTGGGTTTATCCGAGCACATTCCACTCTAATTTATAACCGAAGAACACCACTGGCGGGTAGGTCTGTTTCCCAAGTACCAGCGTGGGGAACATAGAAAGGCTGCCACCCTCTGGCCGTTACCTGCAAAAGCAGCTTTAAAGCCTGGGCTAATGGTCACTTCATATGAACAAGTACTGCTGGGCTATAAATGAAACCTGCTCTCAAAATGTCTTGAAGAAGGTAATGGTTAAAATATTTCAAAATGTGACACATACTTTAAGAAAACACTTTGAAGAGCTAAGCCATAATCACAGCTGGAAAAATGAAAAAGACATGCCTTAAAGTTCAATTTCAACGGATTATGAGACACATGCAAATTCAACCACAAAGAGGTATCAGCTCACACCAGTCAGAATAACCATCAGCAAAAAACCACATAGAATAAATGCTAAAGGTGCTGTGGAGAAATGCAAACCCTCAACTTTAAGTGGGACGTAATCTGGAAAGAGCCACTAAAGAGAACAGAATGGAGGTGCCTTTAAAAGGTTAACGCTCAGCTACCATATGATCCAGTACACCTATACCTGGACCTATAACCTAAGAAGACAGAATTGGAAAGACACAGGCAGGCAAATCTGCATTGCATAGTATTACAGTAGCCAAGATATGGAAGTAACCAAAAAGTCCACCGACAGATGGGTGGACAAAGAAGAACTGCTACATGTACAGATGGAATATGAGCTAGCGAAAAAATGAAACAATGCCATTTGAAGCACCATAGATGAGTCTAGAAGTAATTACGCATCTTGGAGTAAGTGACAAAGCGAAAGACACATATCCTATCATATCACATACAGGTGTTACCTCAAAGTTGATACAAAGGAAGATATTTCCACAGAGAAAGGCAATCACAGATTCACTACTAAAACTTATGGCTCACCAAATGGAAAGGTGTGAGGATTGGATACATCACCATATTGAGGTTAACAGAGATATACAAACACACGTGAAATATATAATCACCAAAGACCTACAGAATACCAAGAGAAGACTACTGAACATTGTGTCATCACCTACATGGGAAAAGATTCCGAAGAAGAATAGATATATGTATATGTGTGAAAGAACCACATCTTGCACACCTAGAAGAAACAAACCATTGTAATCAAATTTGCTGTGATAAAAAATAAAAATTATGTTAAAAATACGCACAAGAAGTAATGACACATAAACTTCAAGGGCTTTTTCCTGGCACATTCCATTCTAATTTACAACCTAGCACACCACTTCCAATAAGGCTCTGTTGCCCTAGTAATCAGATTTGGTAAAGGAGAAATGCTGCCGCCTTGTGGCCGTTTCCCGCAAGAACAGCTTTAAACCCACAGCTAATGGTCACTTAAAATTCACAAGGACTCAGGGCTGTAAAGGACACCTGCCGTCAAAACTTGTGCTCGGGTAAGGAATGGACAAAAAAATTCAAAACAGGCAAATGTTTCAAGAAGGTAGTATGAAGAGGTAAGTATTCCTCACTCTCTTTAAAAAAAAAACAGGAAAATGGATAAAAGCTCAACCTAAGGAATTATTAGACTCAGGCAATCTATTCAACCAAAAGGTTTCAACTCACACCTGTCGACTGACCGTCAGCAAAAAGTCTACAAACAATAAATGCTGATGGGGTTGTAGAGAACTGTGTAACCTCTAGGTGCTGGTGAGATGTAAAGTGGTTAACAGCCAATAATGAGAACAGAAAGGAACTGCGTTTAAAAGTAAAAATTGAGGTACCATTCAATCCAGCAGGCACACCACTGGGCCTCTCACCTGAGAAGACCAGAATCGAAAAGACACACGCTGCAAAAGCTGCACTGCAGCCTTATTCAAAAGAGCCAAGATGGGAAGCAACCAAAATGTCCATCAACGGGTGAATGGATAAAGAAGAAGGGGTCCATGTACACAATGAAATATTAGCCAAGGAAAACAATGAAACACTGCTCTTTGAGGCACCAGAGATGAGCCTGGAGATAATCACAAAACATGAGGTAAGTCGGAAAGCAAAAGACCTCTATCCTATGATATTCCTTATAGGCGTTACCTAATAACTGACACAAATGAACATATTTCCACAGAGAAAGACACTCACAGACTTAGAAAACCAACTGTGCTCATCTAAAAGGAAAGGTGGGGGGAATGGATAAATGAGAGAAGTGTTACTCTACATATCCAAATACATATTATATACATATTTCAAAGAGACCGACCATATAGCAAGGGAGGTCTACAGAACACTCTGTAATATTTTATATGGGAAGAGGATCTGTGGAAAAGACATATATAATGTACAAATGAAGCAGATTGTGTACCCCTAAGACAAACAATATTCTAATCTTTACCCCGATTAAAACAATTAACAAAAACAAGAAGTAATGAGACATAAACTTATGGGGGTTTCTCCTGGCACATGCCATATTAATTTACAACCTAGGAACACGACTTCCAGAAAGACTCTGCTGCCCTAGTACCCAGATTTGGGAATGGAGTAATGCTGCCTTCTTGTGGTCATTTCCCACAACAGCAGCTTTAAACCCACTGCTAAAGGTCACTAAACATTCAGCAACTTGCAATTCTGTAAATGACACCTGCCCTCCAAATAAATCCTGGGATCAAAAATGGATCAACAATTTCAAAAGAGGGCAACCTTCCAAGAAGACAATTTCAAGAGGTATATTGTACTCACAGTTTTTTCTTTTAAGAGAAAAGAAAAAGGTGTGGAAAAATGATGTATTTTTGGAATTTTGAAAGACATGCAAACCCAAATTACAAAAACCTATCAGCTCACAGCAGTCAGAATGGCCATCAGCAAAAATGGTTCAAAAAATAAATGCTGAAGGGACTGTGGAGGCATGCGTACACTCGGCTCTCAGGGGGACGTGGTAAGAGCGACTAATGAAAACACAATGGAAGTGCCTTGAAAAGGTAAACATTGAGCTACCCGTCAATCAGTCATACCCACTGCTGGGCCTATCTCCTGAGAAAATGAGAATCAAAACGTCACAGGCTGGCAATCCTGCCCTCCAGCCATATTTAGCATAGCCAACATTTGGAAGCAATGAAAATCTCCATCAACAGAGGAATGCACCAAGAAGAACTGTTCCATTTACACAATGTAATATTACTCCAATAACAAATATAAGTTAAATTTAAAAGACAAACATAAGTAAGGAGACATCAGCATTTGTGGGTTTATTCAGGCACATTCCACTCTAATTTATAACCGAGGAACAACAAGGGCCGGAAGGTCTGTTTCCCTAGTACCAGAGTGGGGAACGTTGAAAGACTGCCGCCCTCTGGCCGTTACCTGCAAACGCAGGTTTAAGCCTGTGTTAATGGTCACCACAAAATGTCTTGAGGGAGGTAATGGCCAAATAATTTTAAAATAGGACACATACTTTAAGAAAACACTTTGAAGAACTAAGCTGTACTCACAGCCTGAAAAATGAAAAGGACCTGCCTTAAAGCTCAGTTTTAACGGATTATGAGACACATGCAAATTCAACCACAAAGACGTATCAGCTCACACCGGTCAGAATAACCGTCAGTAAAAAACTACAAAGAATAAATGCTGAAGGTGCTGTGGAGAAATGCAAACCCTCAACTTTAAGTGGGATGTAACCTGGAAAGAGCCACTCATGAGAACAGAATGGAGGTGCCTTTAAAAGGTAAACATTGAGCTACCTTATGATCCAGAGGCTTATTCCCGGACCTATAACCTAAGAGGACAGAATTGGAAAGAAAGAGGCAGGCAAATCTGCATTGCACAGTATTACAATAGCCAAGATACGGGAGTCACCAAAAAGTCCACCGACAGATGGGTGGACAAAGAAGAACTGCTACATGTACAGATGGATTATGAGCTAGCGATAAAATGAAACAATGCCATTTGCAGCACCATAGATGAGTCTAGAAGTAATCACGCAACTTGGAGTAAGTGACAAAGCGAAAGACATATATGCTACCATATCAGTTACAGGTGTTACCTACGAATTGATACCAACAAAGATATATCCACGCAGAAAGGCAATCACAGATTCAGTACAAAAACGTATGGTTCACCAAATGGAAAGGTGTGAGGATTGGACACATTACTATACTGGGGTTAACAGACATATAAAAACACATGTGAAATACATAATCACCAAAGACGTACGCAATACCAAGAGAAGACTACTCAACATTGTGTCCTAACCTACATGGGAAAAGGATCCGAAGAAGAATAGATATATGTATATGTATGAAAGAACCACAACTTGCACACCTAGAACAAACAAAACATTGTAATCAAATTTGCTGTGATGAAAAACTAAAAATTAAAAATACGAACAAGAAGTAATGAGACATAAATTTAAAGGCTTTCTCCTAGCACATTCCATTGTAATTTACAACCTAGAACACGACTTCCATTAAGGCTCTGTTGCCCTGGTGACCAGATTTGGTAAAGGAGAAATGCTGCCGCCTTTTGCCGTTTCCCGCAAGAGCGGCTTTTAACCCACAGCTAATGGTCACTTAACATTCACAAGGACTCAGGGCTGTAAAGACACCTGCCCTCAAAACTGTGCTGAGGTAGGGAATGGATTAAAAAATTCAAAACAGGCAAATGTTTCAAGAAGACTGTATGAAGAGGTAAGTTTTACTCACTGTCTTTTTCAAGAAAGGAAAATGGATAAAAGCTCAACCTCAGGAAGTATTAGACTCATGCAATCTAATCTACAAAACGGTTTCAACTCACACCAGTCGACTGACCATCAGCAAAAAGTCTACAGACAATAAATGCTGAAGGGGTTTTACAGAACTGTGTACCCTCTAGCTGATGGTGAGATGTAAAGTGGTTAAGAGCCAATAATGAGAACAGAAAGGAGCTGTGTTTGAAAGTAAAAATTGAGGTATCATTCAATCCAGCAGGTGCACCACTGGGCCTCTCACCTGAGAAGACCAGAATCGAGAAGACCCGGGCTGCAAAAGCTTCACTGCAGCCTTATTCACTATAGACAAGACAGTGAAGCAACCAAAATGTCCATCCACAGGTGAATGGATAAAGAAGAAGTGGTCCATGTACACAATGGAATATTAGCCATGGAAAACAGTGAAACACTGCTCTTTGAGGCGCCACAGATGAGCCTGGAGATAATCACAAAACATGAGGTCAGTCGGAAAGCAAAAGACCTATATTCTATGATATCACTTATAGGCGTTATCTAATAACTGACAAAAATGAACATATTTCCACAGAGAAAGGCACTCACAGACTTAGAAAAAAAACTATGCTTATCTAAAAGGGAAGGTGGGGGGATTGGATAAATGAAGATTAGCGTTACCATATGGATACAAACACATATTATATACATATATCAAAAAGACCCACCATATAGCAAGGGAGGTCTACGGAACACTCTGTAATAATTGACATGGGAAGAGGATCTCGAAATATATAGATATATATAATGTGTAAATGAACCAGAGTGTGTACACCTTGGACAGACAACATTCTAAACATTACCCCAATTTTAAAAATTAAAACAACAAACAAGAATTAATCAAACATAAACTTATGGGGGGGTTTCCTGGCACATTCCATTCAAATTTACAAGCTAGGAAAACCACTTCCAGAACGGCTCTGCTGCCCTAGTAACCAGATTTGATAATGGAGAAGTGCTCCTGCCTTGTGGCCGTTTAGTACAACAGCAGCTTACACCCAGTGCTAATGGTTACTAAATATTCACACACATTGCAGGCCTGTAAATGACACCTGCCTTCAAAAAAATATCCTGGGGACGAAAATCCACCAGAATATTAAAAAGAGGGCAATCTTTCAACAAGATAATTTCAAGAGGTATATTGAACTCACACTTTTTTCTAATACCAGAATAGAAAAACGCCTGGAAAAATGATAAATTTTAGGAATTTTTAAAGACATGCAAACCCAATTTACAAAAACCTATCAGCTCACTCCAGGCAGAATGTCCATCAGCAAAAATGCTGCAAACAATACATGCTGAAGGGATTGTGGAGAAATGTGTACCCTCAGCTGTAAGGGGGACGTGGGAAGAGCCACTAATGAAAACACAATGGAGGTGCTTTGAAAAGGTAAACATTGAGCTACCAGTGAATCAAGCATACCATCTGCTGGGCTTATCACCTGAGAAAATGAGATTCAAAAAGTCACAGGCTGGCAAACCTGTACGCCAGCAATGTTTACCATAGTCAACACTTGGAAGCAACAAAAATGTCCATCAACAGAGGAATGCACCAAGAAGAAGTGGTCCTTGTATACAATGGAATATTACTCCAGTAAAAAATATAAATTAACTTTAAAAAACAAACAAATGTAAGGAGACATCAGCATTTGTGGGTTTATCCGAGCACATTCCACTCTAATTTATAACCGAAGAACACCACTGGCGGGTAGGTCTGTTTCCCAAGTACCAGCGTGGGGAACATAGAAAGGCTGCCATCCTCTGGCCGTTACCTGCAATAGCAGCTTTAAAGCCTGGGCTAATGGTCACTTCATATGAACAAGTACTGCTGGGCTATAAATGAAACCTGCTCTCAAAATGTCTTGAAGAAGGTAATGGTTAAAATATTTCAAAATGTGACACATACTTTAAGAAAACACTTTGAAGAGCTAAGCCATAATCACAGCTGGAAAAATGAAAAGGACATGCCTTAAAGTTCAATTTCAACGGATTATGAGACACATGCAAATTCAACCACAAAGAGGTATCAGCTCACACCAGTCAGAATAACCATCAGCAAAAAACCACATAGAATAAATGCTAAAGGTGCTGTGGAGAAATGCAAACCCTCAACTTTAAGTGGGACGTAATCTGGAAAGAGCCACTAAAGAGAACAGAATGGAGGTGCCTTTAAAAGGTTAACGCTGAGCTACCATATGATCCAGTACACCTATACCTGGACCTATAACCTAAGAAGACAGAATTGGAAAGACACAGGCAGGCAAATCTGCATTGCATAGTATTACAGTAGCCAAGATATGGAAGTAACCAAAAAGTCCACCGACAGATGGGTGGACAAAGAAGAACTGCTACATGTACAGATGGAATATGAGCTAGCGAAAAAATGAAACAATGCCATTTGAAGCACCATAGATGAGTCTAGAAGTAACTACGCATCTTGGAGTAAGTGACAAAGCGAAAGACACATATCCTATCATATCACATACAGGTGTTACCTCAAAGTTGATACAAAGGAAGATATTTCCACAGAGAAAGGCAATCACAGATTCACTACTAAAACTTATGGCTCACCAAATGGAAAGGTGTGAGGATTGGATACATCACCATATTGAGGTTAACAGAGATATACAAACACACGTGTAATATATAATCACCAAAGACCTACAGAATACCAAGAGAAGACTACTCAACATTGTGTCATCACCTACATGGGAAAAGATTCCGAAGAAGAATAGATATATGTATATGTGTGAAAGAACCACATCTTGCACACCTAGAAGAAACAAACCATTGTAATCAAATTTGCTGTGATAAAAAATAAAAATTATGTTAAAAATACGCACAAGAAGTAATGACACATAAACTTCAAGGGCTTTTTCCTGGCACATTCCATTCTAATTTACAACCTAGCACACCACTTCCAATAAGGCTCTGTTGCCCTAGCACCCAGATTTGGGAAAGGAGTAATGCTGCCTTCCAGTGGTCATTTCCCACAACAGCAGCTTTAAACCCACTGCTAAAGGTCACTAAATATTCACCAACTTGCAATTCTGTAAATGACACCTGCCCTCCAAATAAATCCTGGGACCAAAAATGGATCAACAATTTCAAAAAGGGCAACCTTCCAAGAAGCCAATTTCAAGAGGTATATTGTGCTCACCGGTTTTTTTTCTTTTAAGAGAAAAGAAAAAGGTGTGGAAAAATGATGTATTTTAGGAATTTTGAAAGACATGCAAACCCAAATTACAAAAACCTATCAGCTCACAGCAGTCAGAATGGCCATCAGCAAAAACGCTTCAAAAAATAAATGCTGAAGGGACTGTGGAGGCATTCGTACACTCGGCTCTAAGGGGGACGTGGTAAGAGCCACTAATGAAAACACAATGGAAGTGCCTTGAAAAGGTAAACATTGAGCTACCCGTCAATCAGTCATACCCACTGCTGGGCCTATCTCCTGAGAAAATGAGAATCAAAACGTCACAGGCTGGCAATCCTGCCCTCCAGCCATATTTAGCATAGCCAACATTTGGAAGCAATGTAAATCTCCATCAACAGAGGAATGCACCAAGAAGAACTGTTCCATTTACACAATGTAATATTACTCCAAAAATAAATATAAGTTAAATTTAAAAGACAAACATAACTAAGGAGACATCAGCATTTGTGGGTTTATTCAGGCACATTCCACTCTAAATTATAACCGAGGAACAACAATGGCCGGAAGGTCTGTTTCCCTAGTACCAGAGTGGGGAACGTTGAAAGACTGCCACCCTCTGGCCGTTACCTGCAAACGCAGGTTTAAGCCTGTGTTAATGGTCACCACAAAATGTCTTGAGGGAGGTAATGGCCAAATAATTTTAAAATAGGACACATACTTTAAGAAAACACTTTGAAGAACTAAGCTGTACTCACAGCCTGAAAAATGAAAAGGACCTGCCTTAAAGCTCAGTTTTAACGGATTATGAGACACATGCAAATTCAACCACAAAGAGGTATCAGCTCACACCAGTCAGAATAACCGTCAGTAAAAAACTACAAAGAATAAATGCTGAAGGTGCTGTGGAGAAATGCAAACCCTCAACTTTAAGTGGGATGTAACCTGGAAAGAGCCACTCATGAGAACAGAATGGAGGTGCCTTTAAAAGGTAAACATTGAGCTACCTTATGATCCAGAGGCTTATTCCCGGACCTATAACCTAAGAAGACAGAATTGGAAAGAAAGAGGCAGGCAAATCTGCATTGCACAGTATTACAATAGCCAAGATACGGGAGTCACCAAAAAGTCCACCGACAGATGGGTGGACAAAGAAGAACTGCTACATGTACAGATGGATTATGAGCTAGCGATAAAATGAAACAATGCCATTTGCAGCACCATAGATGAGTCTAGAAGTAATCACGCAACTTGGAGTAAGTGACAAAGCGAAAGACATATATGCTACCATATCAGTTACAGGTGTTACCTACGAATTGATACCAACAAAGATATATCCACGCAGAAAGGCAATCACAGATTCAGTACAAAAACGTATGGTTCACCAAATGGAAAGGTGTGAGGATTGGACACATTACTATACTGGGGTTAACAGACATATAAAAACACATGTGAAATACATAATCACCAAAGACGTACGCAATACCAAGAGAAGACTACTCAACATTGTGTCCTAACCTACATGGGAAAAGGATCCGAAGAAGAATAGATATATGTATATGTATGAAAGAACCACAACTTGCACACCTAGAACAAACAAAACATTGTAATCAAATTTGCTGTGATGAAAAACTAAAAATTAAAAATACGAACAAGAAGTAATGAGACATAAATTTAAAGGCTTTCTCCTGGCACATTCCATTGTAATTTACAACCTAGAACACGACTTCCATTAAGGCTCTGTTGCCCTGGTGACCAGATTTGGTAAAGGAGAAATGCTGCCGCCTTTTGCCGTTTCCCGCAAGAGCGGCTTTTAACCCACAGCTAATGGTCACTTAACATTCACAAGGACTCAGGGCTGTAAAGACACCTGCCCTCAAAACTGTGCTGAGGTAGGGAATGGATTAAAAAATTCAAAACAGGCAAATGTTTCAAGAAGACTGTATGAAGAGGTAAGTTTTACTCACTGTCTTTTTCAAAAAAGGAAAATGGATATAAGCTCAACCTCAGGAAGTATTAGACTCATGCAATCTAATCTACAAAACGGTTTCAACTCACACCAGTCGACTGACCATCAGCAAAACGTCTACAGACAATAAATGCTGAAGGGGTTTTACAGAACTGTGTACCCTCTAGCTGCTGGTGAGATGTAAAGTGGTTAAGAGCCAATAAGGAGAACAGAAAGGAGCTGCGTTTGAAAGTAAAAATTGAGGTATCATTCAATCCAGCAGGTGCACCACTGGGCCTCTCACCTGAGAAGACCAGAATCGAGAAGACCCGGGCTGCAAAAGCTTCACTGCAGCCTTATTCACTATAGACAAGACAGTGAAGCAACCAAAATGTCCATCCACAGGTGAATGGATAAAGAAGAAGTGGTCCATGTACACAATGGAATATTAGCCATGGAAAACAGTGAAACACTGCTCTTTGAGGCGCCACAGATGAGCCTGGAGATAATCACAAAACATGAGGTCAGTCGGAAAGCAAAAGACCTATATTCTATGATATCACTTATAGGCGTTATCTAATAACTGACGCAAATGAACACATTTCCACAGAGAAAGGCACTCACAGACTTAGAAAAAAAACTATGCTTATCTAAAAGGGAAGGTGGGGGGATTGGATAAATGAAGATTAGCGTTACCATATGGATACAAATACATATTATATACATATATCAAAAAGACCCACCATATAGCAAGGGAGGTCTACGGAACACTCTGTAATAATTGACATGGGAAGAGGATCTCGAAATATATAGATATATATAATGTGTAAATGAACCAGAGTGTGTACACCTTGGACAGACAACATTCTAAACATTACCCCAATTTTAAAAATTAAAACAACAAACAAGAATTAATCAAACATAAACTTATGGGGGGGTTTCCTGGCACATTCCATTCAAATTTACAAGCTAGGAAAACCACTTCCAGAACGGCTCTGCTGCCCTAGTAACCAGATTTGATAATGGAGAAGTGCTCCTGCCTTGTGGCCGTTACGTACAACAGCAGCTTACACCCAGTGCTAATGGTTACTAAATATTCACACACATTGCAGGCCTGTAAATGACACCTGCCTTCAAAAAAATATCCTGGGGACGAAAATCCACCAGAATATTAAAAAGAGGGCAATCTTTCAACAAGATAATTTCAAGAGGTATATTGAACTCACACTTTTTTCTAATACCAGAATAGAAAAACGCCTGGAAAAATGATAAATTTTAGGAATTTTTAAAGACATGCAAACCCAATTTACAAAAACCTATCAGCTCACACCAGGCAGAATGTCCATCAGCAAAAATGCTGCAAACAATACATGCTGAAGGGATTGTGGAGAAATGTGTACCCTCAGCTGTAAGGGGGACGTGGGAAGAGCCACTAATGAAAACACAATGGAGGTGCTTTGAAAAGGTAAACATTGAGCTACCAGTGAATCAAGCATACCATCTGCTGGGCTTATCACCTGAGAAAATGAGATTCAAAAAGTCACAGGCTGGCAAACCTGTACGCCAGCAATGTTTACCATAGTCAACACTTGGAAGCAACAAAAATGTCCATCAACAGAGGAATGCACCAAGAAGAAGTGGTCCTTGTATACAATGGAATATTACTCCAGTAAAAAATATAAATTAACTTTAAAAAACAAACAAATGTAAGGAGACATCAGCATTTGTGGGTTTATCCGAGCACATTCCACTCTAATTTATAACCGAAGAACACCACTGGCGGGTAGGTCTGTTTCCCAAGTACCAGCGTGGGGAACATAGAAAGGCTGCCACCCTCTGGCCGTTACCTGCAAAAGCAGCTTTAAAGCCTGGGCTAATGGTCACTTCATATGAACAAGTACTGCTGGGCTATAAATGAAACCTGCTCTCAAAATGTCTTGAAGAAGGTAATGGTTAAAATATTTCAAAATGTGACACATACTTTAAGAAAACACTTTGAAGAGCTAAGCCATAATCACAGCTGGAAAAATGAAAAGGACATGCCTTAAAGTTCAATTTCAACGGATTATGAGACACATGCAAATTCAACCACAAAGAGGTATCAGCTCACACCAGTCAGAATAACCATCAGCAAAAAACCACATAGAATAAATGCTAAAGGTGCTGTGGAGAAATGCAAACCCTCAACTTTAAGTGGGACGTAATCTGGAAAGAGCCACTAAAGAGAACAGAATGGAGGTGCCTTTAAAAGGTTAACGCTGAGCTACCATATGATCCAGTACACCTATACCTGGACCTATAACCTAAGAAGACAGAATTGGAAAGACACAGGCAGGCAAATCTGCATTGCATAGTATTACAGTAGCCAAGATATGGAAGTAACCAAAAAGTCCACCGACAGATGGGTGGACAAAGAAGAACTGCTACATGTACAGATGGAATATGAGCTAGTGAAAAAATGAAACAATGCCATTTGAAGCACCATAGATGAGTCTAGAAGTAATTACGCATCTTGGAGTAAGTGACAAAGCGAAAGACACATATCCTATCATATCACATACAGGTGTTACCTCAAAGTTGATACAAAGGAAGATATTTCCACAGAGAAAGGCAATCACAGATTCACTACTAAAACTTATGGCTCACCAAATGGAAAGGTGTGAGGATTGGATACATCACCATATTGAGGTTAACAGAGATATACAAACACACGTGTAATATATAATCACCAAAGACCTACAGAATACCAAGAGAAGACTACTGAACATTGTGTCATCACCTACATGGGAAAAGATTCCGAAGAAGAATAGATATATGTATATGTGTGAAAGAACCACATCTTGCACACCTAGAAGAAACAAACCATTGTAATCAAATTTGCTGTGATAAAAAATAAAAATTATGTTAAAAATACGCACAAGAAGTAATGACACATAAACTTCAAGGGCTTTTTCCTGGCACATTCCATTCTAATTTACAACCTAGCACACCACTTCCAATAAGGCTCTGTTGCCCTAGTAATCAGATTTGGTAAAGGAGAAATGCTGCCGCCTTGTGGCCGTTTCCCGCAAGAACAGCTTTAAACCCACAGCTAATGGTCACTTAAAATTCACAAGGACTCAGGGCTGTAAAGGACACCTGCCGTCAAAACTTGTGCTCGGGTAAGGAATGGACAAAAATTTCAAAACAGGCAAATGTTTCAAGAAGGTAGTATGAAGAGGTAAGTATTCCTCACTCTCTTTAAAAAAAAAAACAGGAAAATGGATAAAAGCTCAACCTAAGGAATTATTAGACTCAGGCAATCTATTCAACCAAAAGGTTTCAACTCACACCTGTCGACTGACCGTCAGCAAAAAGTCTACAAACAATAAATGCTGATGGGGTTGTAGAGAACTGTGTAACCTCTAGGTGCTGGTGAGATGTAAAGTGGTTAACAGCCAATAATGAGAACAGAAAGGAACTGCGTTTAAAAGTAAAAATTGAGGTACCATTCAATCCAGCAGGCACACCACTGGGCCTCTCACCTGAGAAGACCAGAATCGAAAAGACACACGCTGCAAAAGCTGCACTGGAGCCTTATTCAAAAGAGCCAAGATGGGAAGCAACCAAAATGTCCATCAACGGGTGAGTGGATAAAGAAGAAGGGGTCCATGTACACAATGAAATATTAGCCAAGGAAAACAATGAAACACTGCTCTTTGAGGCACCAGAGATGAGCCTGGAGATAATCACAAAACATGAGGTAAGTCGGAAAGCAAAAGACCTCTATCCTATGCTATCCCTTATAGGCGTTACCTAATAACTGACACAAATGAACATATTTCCACAGAGAAAGACACTCACAGACTTAGAAAACCAACTGTGCTCATCTAAAAGGAAAGGTGGGGGGAATGGATAAATGAGAGAAGTGTTACTCTACATATCCAAATACATATTATATACATATTTCAAAGAGACCGACCATATAGCAAGGGAGGTCTACAGAACACTCTGTAATATTTTATATGGGAAGAGGATCTGTGGAAAAGACATATATAATGTACAAATGAAGCAGATTGTGTACCCCTAAGACAAACAATATTCTAATCTTTACCCCGATTAAAACAATTAACAAAAACAAGAAGTAATGAGACATAAACTTATGGGGGTTTCTCCTGGCACATGCCATATTAATTTACAACCTAGGAACACGACTTCCAGAAAGACTCTGCTGCCCTAGTACCCAGATTTGGGAATGGAGTAATGCTGCCTTCTTGTGGTCATTTCCCACAACAGCAGCTTTAAACCCACTGCTAAAGGTCACTAAACATTCAGCAACTTGCAATTCTGTAAATGACACCTGCCCTCCAAATAAATCCTGGGATCAAAAATGGATCAACAATTTCAAAAGAGGGCAACCTTCCAAGAAGACAATTTCAAGAGGTATATTGTACTCACAGTTTTTTTCTTTTAAGAGAAAAGAAAAAGGTGTGGAAAAATGATGTATTTTAGGAATTTTGAAAGACATGCAAACCCAAATTACAAAAACCTATCAGCTCACAGCAGTCAGAATGGCCATCGGCAAAAATGGTTCAAAAAATAAATGCTGAAGGGACTGTGGAGGCATGCGTACACTCGGCTCTCAGGGGGACGTGGTAAGAGCGACTAATGAAAACACAATGGAAGTGCCTTGAAAAGGTAAACATTGAGCTACCCGTCAATCAGTCATACCCACTGCTGGGCCTATCTCCTGAGAAAATGAGAATCAAAACGTCACAGGCTGGCAATCCTGCCCTCCAGCCATATTTAGCATAGCCAACATTTGGAAGCAATGAAAATCTCCATCAACAGAGGAATGCACCAAGAAGAACTGTTCCATTTACACAATGTAATATTACTCCAATAACAAATATAAGTTAAATTTAAAAGACAAACATAAGTAAGGAGACATCAGCATTTGTGGGTTTATTCAGGCACATTCCACTCTAATTTATAACCGAGGAACAACAAGGGCCGGAAGGTCTGTTTCCCTAGTACCAGAGTGGGGAACGTTGAAAGACTGCCGCCCTCTGGCCGTTACCTGCAAACGCAGGTTTAAGCCTGTGTTAATGGTCACCACAAAATGTCTTGAGGGAGGTAATGGCCAAATAATTTTAAAATAGGACACATACTTTAAGAAAACACTTTGAAGAACTAAGCTGTACTCACAGCCTGAAAAATGAAAAGGACCTGCCTTAAAGCTCAGTTTTAACGGATTATGAGACACATGCAAATTCAACCACAAAGACGTATCAGCTCACACCAGTCAGAATAACCGTCAGTAAAAAACTACAAAGAATAAATGCTGAAGGTGCTGTGGAGAAATGCAAACCCTCAACTTTAAGTGGGATGTAACCTGGAAAGAGCCACTCATGAGAACAGAATGGAGGTGCCTTTAAAAGGTAAACATTGAGCTACCTTATGATCCAGAGGCTTATTCCCGGACCTATAACCTAAGAGGACAGAATTGGAAAGAAAGAGGCAGGCAAATCTGCATTGCACAGTATTACAATAGCCAAGATACGGGAGTCACCAAAAAGTCCACCGACAGATGGGTGGACAAAGAAGAACTGCTACATGTACAGATGGATTATGAGCTAGCGATAAAATGAAACAATGCCATTTGCAGCACCATAGATGAGTCTAGAAGTAATCACGCAACTTGGAGTAAGTGACAAAGCGAAAGACATATATGCTACCATATCAGTTACAGGTGTTACCTACGAATTGATACCAACAAAGATATATCCACGCAGAAAGGCAATCACAGATTCAGTACAAAAACGTATGGTTCACCAAATGGAAAGGTGTGAGGATTGGACACATTACTATACTGGGGTTAACAGACATATAAAAACACATGTGAAATACATAATCACCAAAGACGTACGCAATACCAAGAGAAGACTACTCAACATTGTGTCCTAACCTACATGGGAAAAGGATCCGAAGAAGAATAGATATATGTATATGTATGAAAGAACCACAACTTGCACACCTAGAACAAACAAAACATTGTAATCAAATTTGCTGTGATGAAAAACTAAAAATTAAAAATACGAACAAGAAGTAATGAGACATAAATTTAAAGGCTTTCTCCTGGCACATTCCATTGTAATTTACAACCTAGAACACGACTTCCATTAAGGCTCTGTTGCCCTGGTGACCAGATTTGGTAAAGGAGAAATGCTGCCGCCTTTTGCCGTTTCCCGCAAGAGCGGCTTTTAACCCACAGCTAATGGTCACTTAACATTCACAAGGACTCAGGGCTGTAAAGACACCTGCCCTCAAAACTGTGCTGAGGTAGGGAATGGATTAAAAAATTCAAAACAGGCAAATGTTTCAAGAAGACTGTATGAAGAGGTAAGTTTTACTCACTGTCTTTTTCAAGAAAGGAAAATGGATAAAAGCTCAACCTCAGGAAGTATTAGACTCATGCAATCTAATCTACAAAACGGTTTCAACTCACACCAGTCGACTGACCATCAGCAAAAAGTCTACAGACAATAAATGCTGAAGGGGTTTTACAGAACTGTGTACCCTCTAGCTGATGGTGAGATGTAAAGTGGTTAAGAGCCAATAATGAGAACAGAAAGGAGCTGCGTTTGAAAGTAAAAATTGAGGTATCATTCAATCCAGCAGGTGCACCACTGGGCCTCTCACCTGAGAAGACCAGAATCGAGAAGACCCGGGCTGCAAAAGCTTCACTGCAGCCTTATTCACCATAGACAAGACAGTGAAGCAACCAAAATGTCCATCCACAGGTGAATGGATAAAGAAGAAGTGGTCCATGTACACAATGGAATATTAGCCATGGAAAACAGTGAAACACTGCTCTTTGAGGCGCCACAGATGAGCCTGGAGATAATCACAAAACATGAGGTCAGTCGGAAAGCAAAAGACCTATATTCTATGATATCACTTATAGGCGTTATCTAATAACTGACAAAAATGAACATATTTCCACAGAGAAAGGCACTCACAGACTTAGAAAAAAAACTATGCTTATCTAAAAGGGAAGGTGGGGGGATTGGATAAATGAAGATTAGCGTTACCATATGGATACAAACACATATTATATACATATATCAAAAAGACCCACCATATAGCAAGGGAGGTCTACGGAACACTCTGTAATAATTGACATGGGAAGAGGATCTCGAAATATATAGATATATATAATGTGTAAATGAACCAGAGTGTGTACACCTTGGACAGACAACATTCTAAACATTACCCCAATTTTAAAAATTAAAACAACAAACAAGAATTAATCAAACATAAACTTATGGGGGGGTTTCCTGGCACATTCCATTCAAATTTACAAGCTAGGAAAACCACTTCCAGAACGGCTCTGCTGCCCTAGTAACCAGATTTGATAATGGAGAAGTGCTCCTGCCTTGTGGCCGTTTAGTACAACAGCAGCTTACACCCAGTGCTAATGGTTACTAAATATTCACACACATTGCAGGCCTGTAAATGACACCTGCCTTCAAAAAAATACCCTGGGGACGAAAATCCACCAGAATATTAAAAAGAGGGCAATCTTTCAACAAGATAATTTCAAGAGGTATATTGAACTCACACTTTTTTCTAATACCAGAATAGAAAAACGCCTGGAAAAATGATAAATTTTAGGAATTTTTAAAGACATGCAAACCCAATTTACAAAAACCTATCAGCTCACTCCAGGCAGAATGTCCATCAGCAAAAATGCTGCAAACAATACATGCTGAAGGGATTGTGGAGAAATGTGTACCCTCAGCTGTAAGGGGGACGTGGGAAGAGCCACTAATGAAAACACAATGGAGGTGCTTTGAAAAGGTAAACATTGAGCTACCAGTGAATCAAGCATACCATCTGCTGGGCTTATCACCTGAGAAAATGAGATTCAAAAAGTCACAGGCTGGCAAACCTGTACGCCAGCAATATTTACCATAGTCAACACTTGGAAGCAACAAAAATGTCCATCAACAGAGGAATGCACCAAGAAGAAGTGGTCCTTGTATACAATGGAATATTACTCCAGTAAAAAAATATAAATTAACTTTAAGAAACAAACAAATGTAAGGAGACATCAGCATTTGTGGGTTTATCCGAGCACATTCCACTCTAATTTATAACCGAAGAACACCACTGGCGGGTAGGTCTGTTTCCCAAGTACCAGCGTGGGGAATATAGAAAGGCTGCCACCCTCTGGCCGTTACCTGCAATAGCAGCTTTAAAGCCTGGGCTAATGGTCACTTCATATGAACAAGTACTGCTGGGCTATAAATGAAACCTGCTCTCAAAATGTCTTGAAGAAGGTAATGGTTAAAATATTTCAAAATGTGACACATACTTTAAGAAAACACTTTGAAGAGCTAAGCCATAATCACAGCTGGAAAAATGAAAAGGACATGCCTTAAAGTTCAATTTCAACGGATTATGAGACACATGCAAATTCAACCACAAAGAGGTATCAGCTCACACCAGTCAGAATAACCATCAGCAAAAAACCACATAGAATAAATGCTAAAGGTGCTGTGGAGAAATGCAAACCCTCAACTTTAAGTGGGACGTAATCTGGAAAGAGCCACTAAAGAGAACAGAATGGAGGTGCCTTTAAAAGGTTAACGCTGAGCTACCATATGATCCAGTACACCTATACCTGGACCTATAACCTAAGAAGACAGAATTGGAAAGACACAGGCAGGCAAATCTGCATTGCATAGTATTACAGTAGCCAAGATATGGAAGTAACCAAAAAGTCCACCGACAGATGGGTGGACAAAGAAGAACTGCTACATGTACAGATGGAATATGAGCTAGCGAAAAAATGAAACAATGCCATTTGAAGCACCATAGATGAGTCTAGAAGTAATTACGCATCTTGGAGTAAGTGACAAAGCGAAAGACACATATCCTATCATATCACATACAGGTGTTACCTCAAAGTTGATACAAAGGAAGATATTTCCACAGAGAAAGGCAATCACAGATTCACTACTAAAACTTATGGCTCACCAAATGGAAAGGTGTGAGGATTGGATACATCACCATATTGAGGTTAACAGAGATATACAAACACACGTGTAATATATAATCACCAAAGACCTACAGAATACCAAGAGAAGACTACTGAACATTGTGTCATCACCTACATGGGAAAAGATTCCGAAGAAGAATAGATATATGTATATGTGTGAAAGAACCACATCTTGCACACCTAGAAGAAACAAACCATTGTAATCAAATTTGCTGTGATAAAAAATAAAAATTATGTTAAAAATACGCACAAGAAGTAATGACACATAAACTTCAAGGGCTTTTTCCTGGCACATTCCATTCTAATTTACAACCTAGCACACCACTTCCAATAAGGCTCTGTTGCCCTAGTAATCAGATTTGGTAAAGGAGAAATGCTGCCGCCTTGTGGCCGTTTCCCGCAAGAACAGCTTTAAACCCACAGCTAATGGTCACTTAAAATTCACAAGGACTCAGGGCTGTAAAGGACACCTGCCGTCAAAACTTGTGCTCGGGTAAGGAATGGACAAAAATTTCAAAACAGGCAAATGTTTCAAGAAGGTAGTATGAAGAGGTAAGTATTCCTCACTCTCTTTAAAAAAAAAAACAGGAAAATGGATAAAAGCTCAACCTAAGGAATTATTAGACTCAGGCAATCTATTCAACCAAAAGGTTTCAACTCACACCTGTCGACTGACCGTCAGCAAAAAGTCTACAAACAATAAATGCTGATGGGGTTGTAGAGAACTGTGTAACCTCTAGGTGCTGGTGAGATGTAAAGTGGTTAACAGCCAATAATGAGAACAGAAAGGAACTGCATTTAAAAGTAAAAATTGAGGTACCATTCAATCCAGCAGGCACACCACTGGGCCTCTCACCTGAGAAGACCAGAATCGAAAAGACACACGCTGCAAAAGCTGCACTGGAGCCTTATTCAAAAGAGCCAAGATGGGAAGCAACCAAAATGTCCATCAACGGGTGAGTGGATAAAGAAGAAGGGGTACATGTACACAATGAAATATTAGCCAAGGAAAACAATGAAACACTGCTCTTTGAGGCACCAGAGATGAGCCTGGAGATAATCACAAAACATGAGGTAAGTCGGAAAGCAAAAGACCTCTATCCTATGCTATCCCTTATAGGCGTTACCTAATAACTGACACAAATGAACATATTTCCACAGAGAAAGACACTCACAGACTTAGAAAACCAACTGTGCTCATCTAAAAGGAAAGGTGGGGGGAATGGATAAATGAGAGAAGTGTTACTCTACATATCCAAATACATATTATATACATATTTCAAAGAGACCGACCATATAGCAAGGGAGGTCTACAGAACACTCTGTAATATTTTATATGGGAAGAGGATCTGTGGAAAAGACATATATAATGTACAAATGAAGCAGATTGTGTACCCCTAAGACAAACAATATTCTAATCTTTACCCCGATTAAAACAATTAACAAAAACAAGAAGTAATGAGACATAAACTTATGGGGGTTTCTCCTGGCACATGCCATATTAATTTACAACCTAGGAACACGACTTCCAGAAAGACTCTGCTGCCCTAGTACCCAGATTTGGGAATGGAGTAATGCTGCCTTCTTGTGGTCATTTCCCACAACAGCAGCTTTAAACCCACTGCTAAAGGTCACTAAACATTCAGCAACTTGCAATTCTGTAAATGACACCTGCCCTCCAAATAAATCCTGGGATCAAAAATGGATCAACAATTTCAAAAGAGGGCAACCTTCCAAGAAGACAATTTCAAGAGGTATATTGTACTCACAGTTTTTTTCTTTTAAGAGAAAAGAAAAAGGTGTGGAAAAATGATGTATTTTAGGAATTTTGAAAGACATGCAAACCCAAATTACAAAAACCTATCAGCTCACAGCAGTCAGAATGGCCATCAGCAAAAATGGTTCAAAAAATAAATGCTGAAGGGACTGTGGAGGCATGCGTACACTCGGCTCTCAGGGGGACGTGGTAAGAGCGACTAATGAAAACACAATGGAAGTGCCTTGAAAAGGTAAACATTGAGCTACCCGTCAATCAGTCATACCCACTGCTGGGCCTATCTCCTGAGAAAATGAGAATCAAAACGTCACAGGCTGGCAATCCTGCCCTCCAGCCATATTTAGCATAGCCAACATTTGGAAGCAATGAAAATCTCCATCAACAGAGGAATGCACCAAGAAGAACTGTTCCATTTACACAATGTAATATTACTCCAATAACAAATATAAGTTAAATTTAAAAGACAAACATAAGTAAGGAGACATCAGCATTTGTGGGTTTATTCAGGCACATTCCACTCTAATTTATAACCGAGGAACAACAAGGGCCGGAAGGTCTGTTTCCCTAGTACCAGAGTGGGGAACGTTGAAAGACTGCCGCCCTCTGGCCGTTACCTGCAAACGCAGGTTTAAGCCTGTGTTAATGGTCACCACAAAATGTCTTGAGGGAGGTAATGGCCAAATAATTTTAAAATAGGACACATACTTTAAGAAAACACTTTGAAGAACTAAGCTGTACTCACAGCCTGAAAAATGAAAAGGACCTGCCTTAAAGCTCAGTTTTAACGGATTATGAGACACATGCAAATTCAACCACAAAGACGTATCAGCTCACACCAGTCAGAATAACCGTCAGTAAAAAACTACAAAGAATAAATGCTGAAGGTGCTGTGGAGAAATGCAAACCCTCAACTTTAAGTGGGATGTAACCTGGAAAGAGCCACTCATGAGAACAGAATGGAGGTGCCTTTAAAAGGTAAACATTGAGCTACCTTATGATCCAGAGGCTTATTCCCGGACCTATAACCTAAGAGGACAGAATTGGAAAGAAAGAGGCAGGCAAATCTGCATTGCACAGTATTACAATAGCCAAGATACGGGAGTCACCAAAAAGTCCACCGACAGATGGGTGGACAAAGAAGAACTGCTACATGTACAGATGGATTATGAGCTAGCGATAAAATGAAACAATGCCATTTGCAGCACCATAGATGAGTCTAGAAGTAATCACGCAACTTGGAGTAAGTGACAAAGCGAAAGACATATATGCTACCATATCAGTTACAGGTGTTACCTACGAATTGATACCAACAAAGATATATCCACGCAGAAAGGCAATCACAGATTCAGTACAAAAACGTATGGTTCACCAAATGGAAAGGTGTGAGGATTGGACACATTACTATACTGGGGTTAACAGACATATAAAAACACATGTGAAATACATAATCACCAAAGACGTACGCAATACCAAGAGAAGACTACTCAACATTGTGTCCTAACCTACATGGGAAAAGGATCCGAAGAAGAATAGATATATGTATATGTATGAAAGAACCACAACTTGCACACCTAGAACAAACAAAACATTGTAATCAAATTTGCTGTGATGAAAAACTAAAAATTAAAAATACGAACAAGAAGTAATGAGACATAAATTTAAAGGCTTTCTCCTGGCACATTCCATTGTAATTTACCACCTAGAACACGACTTCCATTAAGGCTCTGTTGCCCTGGTGACCAGATTTGGTAAAGGAGAAATGCTGCCGCCTTTTGCCGTTTCCCGCAAGAGCGGCTTTTAACCCACAGCTAATGGTCACTTAACATTCACAAGGACTCAGGGCTGTAAAGACACCTGCCCTCAAAACTGTGCTGAGGTAGGGAATGGATTAAAAAATTCAAAACAGGCAAATGTTTCAAGAAGACTGTATGAAGAGGTAAGTTTTACTCACTGTCTTTTTCAAGAAAGGAAAATGGATAAAAGCTCAACCTCAGGAAGTATTAGACTCATGCAATCTAATCTACAAAACGGTTTCAACTCACACCAGTCGACTGACCATCAGCAAAAAGTCTACAGACAATAAATGCTGAAGGGGTTTTACAGAACTGTGTACCCTCTAGCTGATGGTGAGATGTAAAGTGGTTAAGAGCCAATAATGAGAACAGAAAGGAGCTGCGTTTGAAAGTAAAAATTGAGGTATCATTCAATCCAGCAGGTGCACCACTGGGCCTCTCACCTGAGAAGACCAGAATCGAGAAGACCCGGGCTGCAAAAGCTTCACTGCAGCCTTATTCACCATAGACAAGACAGTGAAGCAACCAAAATGTCCATCCACAGGTGAATGGATAAAGAAGAAGTGGTCCATGTACACAATGGAATATTAGCCATGGAAAACAGTGAAACACTGCTCTTTGAGGCGCCACAGATGAGCCTGGAGATAATCACAAAACATGAGGTCAGTCGGAAAGCAAAAGACCTATATTCTATGATATCACTTATAGGCGTTATCTAATAACTGACAAAAATGAACATATTTCCACAGAGAAAGGCACTCACAGACTTAGAAAAAAAACTATGCTTATCTAAAAGGGAAGGTGGGGGGATTGGATAAATGAAGATTAGCGTTACCATATGGATACAAACACATATTATATACATATATCAAAAAGACCCACCATATAGCAAGGGAGGTCTACGGAACACTCTGTAATAATTGACATGGGAAGAGGATCTCGAAATATATAGATATATATAATGTGTAAATGAACCAGAGTGTGTACACCTTGGACAGACAACATTCTAAACATTACCCCAATTTTAAAAATTAAAACAACAAACAAGAATTAATCAAACATAAACTTATGGGGGGGTTTCCTGGCACATTCCATTCAAATTTACAAGCTAGGAAAACCACTTCCAGAACGGCTCTGCTGCCCTAGTAACCAGATTTGATAATGGAGAAGTGCTCCTGCCTTGTGGCCGTTTAGTACAACAGCAGCTTACACCCAGTGCTAATGGTTACTAAATATTCACACACATTGCAGGCCTGTAAATGACACCTGCCTTCAAAAAAATATCCTGGGGACGAAAATCCACCAGAATATTAAAAAGAGGGCAATCTTTCAACAAGATAATTTCAAGAGGTATATTGAACTCACACTTTTTTCTAATACCAGAATAGAAAAACGCCTGGAAAAATGATAAATTTTAGGAATTTTTAAAGACATGCAAACCCAATTTACAAAAACCTATCAGCTCACTCCAGGCAGAATGTCCATCAGCAAAAATGCTGCAAACAATACATGCTGAAGGGATTGTGGAGAAATGTGTACCCTCAGCTGTAAGGGGGACGTGGGAAGAGCCACTAATGAAAACACAATGGAGGTGCTTTGAAAAGGTAAACATTGAGCTACCAGTGAATCAAGCATACCATCTGCTGGGCTTATCACCTGAGAAAATGAGATTCAAAAAGTCACAGGCTGGCAAACCTGTACGCCAGCAATGTTTACCA
The DNA here is from genome assembly GCF_965194805.1 of Balaenoptera borealis. Classification (NCBI taxonomy): domain Eukaryota; kingdom Metazoa; phylum Chordata; class Mammalia; order Artiodactyla; family Balaenopteridae; genus Balaenoptera; species Balaenoptera borealis. The sequence goes on from NW_028122886.1 coordinate 102,042, forward strand.
TAGTCAACACTTGGAAGCAACAAAAATGTCCATCAACAGAGGAATGCACCAAGAAGAAGTGGTCCTTGTATACAATGGAATATTACTCCAGTAAAAAAATATAAATTAACTTTAAGAAACAAACAAATGTAAGGAGACATCAGCATTTGTGGGTTTATCCGAGCACATTCCACTCTAATTTATAACCGAAGAACACCACTGGCGGGTAGGTCTGTTTCCCAAGTACCAGCGTGGGGAACATAGAAAGGCTGCCACCCTCTGGCCGTTACCTGCAATAGCAGCTTTAAAGCCTGGGCTAATGGTCACTTCATATGAACAAGTACTGCTGGGCTATAAATGAAACCTGCTCTCAAAATGTCTTGAAGAAGGTAATGGTTAAAATATTTCAAAATGTGACACATACTTTAAGAAAACACTTTGAAGAGCTAAGCCATAATCACAGCTGGAAAAATGAAAAGGACATGCCTTAAAGTTCAATTTCAACGGATTATGAGACACATGCAAATTCAACCACAAAGAGGTATCAGCTCACACCAGTCAGAATAACCATCAGCAAAAAACCACATAGAATAAATGCTAAAGGTGCTGTGGAGAAATGCAAACCCTCAACTTTAAGTGGGACGTAATCTGGAAAGAGCCACTAAAGAGAACAGAATGGAGGTGCCTTTAAAAGGTTAACGCTGAGCTACCATATGATCCAGTACACCTATACCTGGACCTATAACCTAAGAAGACAGAATTGGAAAGACACAGGCAGGCAAATCTGCATTGCATAGTATTACAGTAGCCAAGATATGGAAGTAACCAAAAAGTCCACCGACAGATGGGTGGACAAAGAAGAACTGCTACATGTACAGATGGAATATGAGCTAGCGAAAAAATGAAACAATGCCATTTGAAGCACCATAGATGAGTCTAGAAGTAATTACGCATCTTGGAGTAAGTGACAAAGCGAAAGACACATATCCTATCATATCACATACAGGTGTTACCTCAAAGTTGATACAAAGGAAGATATTTCCACAGAGAAAGGCAATCACAGATTCACTACTAAAACTTATGGCTCACCAAATGGAAAGGTGTGAGGATTGGATACATCACCATATTGAGGTTAACAGAGATATACAAACACACGTGTAATATATAATCACCAAAGACCTACAGAATACCAAGAGAAGACTACTCAACATTGTGTCATCACCTACATGGGAAAAGATTCCGAAGAAGAATAGATATATGTATATGTGTGAAAGAACCACATCTTGCACACCTAGAAGAAACAAACCATTGTAATCAAATTTGCTGTGATAAAAAATAAAAATTATGTTAAAAATACGCACAAGAAGTAATGACACATAAACTTCAAGGGCTTTTTCCTGGCACATTCCATTCTAATTTACAACCTAGCACACCACTTCCAATAAGGCTCTGTTGCCCTAGTAATCAGATTTGGTAAAGGAGAAATGCTGCCGCCTTGTGGCCGTTTCCCGCAAGAACAGCTTTAAACCCACAGCTAATGGTCACTTAAAATTCACAAGGACTCAGGGCTGTAAAGGACACCTGCCGTCAAAACTTGTGCTCGGGTAAGGAATGGACAAAAAAATTCAAAACAGGCAAATGTTTCAAGAAGGTAGTATGAAGAGGTAAGTATTCCTCACTCTCTTTAAAAAAAAACAGGAAAATGGATAAAAGCTCAACCTAAGGAATTATTAGACTCAGGCAATCTATTCAACCAAAAGGTTTCAACTCACACCTGTCGACTGACCGTCAGCAAAAAGTCTACAAACAATAAATGCTGATGGGGTTGTAGAGAACTGTGTAACCTCTAGGTGCTGGTGAGATGTAAAGTGGTTAACAGCCAATAATGAGAACAGAAAGGAACTGCGTTTAAAAGTAAAAATTGAGGTACCATTCAATCCAGCAGGCACACCACTGGGCCTCTCACCTGAGAAGACCAGAATCGAAAAGACACACGCTGCAAAAGCTGCACTGGAGCCTTATTCAAAAGAGCCAAGATGGGAAGCAACCAAAATGTCCATCAACGGGTGAGTGGATAAAGAAGAAGGGGTCCATGTACACAATGAAATATTAGCCAAGGAAAACAATGAAACACTGCTCTTTGAGGCACCAGAGATGAGCCTGGAGATAATCACAAAACATGAGGTAAGTCGGAAAGCAAAAGACCTCTATCCTATGCTATCCCTTATAGGCGTTACCTAATAACTGACACAAATGAACATATTTCCACAGAGAAAGACACTCACAGACTTAGAAAACCAACTGTGCTCATCTAAAAGGAAAGGTGGGGGGAATGGATAAATGAGAGAAGTGTTACTCTACATATCCAAATACATATTATATACATATTTCAAAGAGACCGACCATATAGCAAGGGAGGTCTACAGAACACTCTGTAATATTTTATATGGGAAGAGGATCTGTGGAAAAGACATATATAATGTACAAATGAAGCAGATTGTGTACCCCTAAGACAAACAATATTCTAATCTTTACCCCGATTAAAACAATTAACAAAAACAAGAAGTAATGAGACATAAACTTATGGGGGTTTCTCCTGGCACATGCCATATTAATTTACAACCTAGGAACACGACTTCCAGAAAGACTCTGCTGCCCTAGTACCCAGATTTGGGAATGGAGTAATGCTGCCTTCTTGTGGTCATTTCCCACAACAGCAGCTTTAAACCCACTGCTAAAGGTCACTAAACATTCAGCAACTTGCAATTCTGTAAATGACACCTGCCCTCCAAATAAATCCTGGGATCAAAAATGGATCAACAATTTCAAAAGAGGGCAACCTTCCAAGAAGACAATTTCAAGAGGTATATTGTACTCACAGTTTTTTTCTTTTAAGAGAAAAGAAAAAGGTGTGGAAAAATGATGTATTTTAGGAATTTTGAAAGACATGCAAACCCAAATTACAAAAACCTATCAGCTCACAGCAGTCAGAATGGCCATCAGCAAAAATGGTTCAAAAAATAAATGCTGAAGGGACTGTGGAGGCATGCGTACACTCGGCTCTCAGGGGGACGTGGTAAGAGCGACTAATGAAAACACAATGGAAGTGCCTTGAAAAGGTAAACATTGAGCTACCCGTCAATCAGTCATACCCACTGCTGGGCCTATCTCCTGAGAAAATGAGAATCAAAACGTCACAGGCTGGCAATCCTGCCCTCCAGCCATATTTAGCATAGCCAACATTTGGAAGCAATGAAAATCTCCATCAACAGAGGAATGCACCAAGAAGAACTGTTCCATTTACACAATGTAATATTACTCCAATAACAAATATAAGTTAAATTTAAAAGACAAACATAAGTAAGGAGACATCAGCATTTGTGGGTTTATTCAGGCACATTCCACTCTAATTTATAACCGAGGAACAACAAGGGCCGGAAGGTCTGTTTCCCTAGTACCAGAGTGGGGAACGTTGAAAGACTGCCGCCCTCTGGCCGTTACCTGCAAACGCAGGTTTAAGCCTGTGTTAATGGTCACCACAAAATGTCTTGAGGGAGGTAATGGCCAAATAATTTTAAAATAGGACACATACTTTAAGAAAACACTTTGAAGAACTAAGCTGTACTCACAGCCTGAAAAATGAAAAGGACCTGCCTTAAAGCTCAGTTTTAACGGATTATGAGACACATGCAAATTCAACCACAAAGACGTATCAGCTCACACCAGTCAGAATAACCGTCAGTAAAAAACTACAAAGAATAAATGCTGAAGGTGCTGTGGAGAAATGCAAACCCTCAACTTTAAGTGGGATGTAACCTGGAAAGAGCCACTCATGAGAACAGAATGGAGGTGCCTTTAAAAGGTAAACATTGAGCTACCTTATGATCCAGAGGCTTATTCCCGGACCTATAACCTAAGAGGACAGAATTGGAAAGAAAGAGGCAGGCAAATCTGCATTGCACAGTATTACAATAGCCAAGATACGGGAGTCACCAAAAAGTCCACCGACAGATGGGTGGACAAAGAAGAACTGCTACATGTACAGATGGATTATGAGCTAGCGATAAAATGAAACAATGCCATTTGCAGCACCATAGATGAGTCTAGAAGTAATCACGCAACTTGGAGTAAGTGACAAAGCGAAAGACATATATGCTACCATATCAGTTACAGGTGTTACCTACGAATTGATACCAACAAAGATATATCCACGCAGAAAGGCAATCACAGATTCAGTACAAAAACGTATGGTTCACCAAATGGAAAGGTGTGAGGATTGGACACATTACTATACTGGGGTTAACAGACATATAAAAACACATGTGAAATACATAATCACCAAAGACGTACGCAATACCAAGAGAAGACTACTCAACATTGTGTCCTAACCTACATGGGAAAAGGATCCGAAGAAGAATAGATATATGTATATGTATGAAAGAACCACAACTTGCACACCTAGAACAAACAAAACATTGTAATCAAATTTGCTGTGATGAAAAACTAAAAATTAAAAATACGAACAAGAAGTAATGAGACATAAATTTAAAGGCTTTCTCCTGGCACATTCCATTGTAATTTACAACCTAGAACACGACTTCCATTAAGGCTCTGTTGCCCTGGTGACCAGATTTGGTAAAGGAGAAATGCTGCCGCCTTTTGCCGTTTCCCGCAAGAGCGGCTTTTAACCCACAGCTAATGGTCACTTAACATTCACAAGGACTCAGGGCTGTAAAGACACCTGCCCTCAAAACTGTGCTGAGGTAGGGAATGGATTAAAAAATTCAAAACAGGCAAATGTTTCAAGAAGACTGTATGAAGAGGTAAGTTTTACTCACTGTCTTTTTCAAGAAAGGAAAATGGATAAAAGCTCAACCTCAGGAAGTATTAGACTCATGCAATCTAATCTACAAAACGGTTTCAACTCACACCAGTCGACTGACCATCAGCAAAAAGTCTACAGACAATAAATGCTGAAGGGGTTTTACAGAACTGTGTACCCTCTAGCTGATGGTGAGATGTAAAGTGGTTAAGAGCCAATAATGAGAACAGAAAGGAGCTGTGTTTGAAAGTAAAAATTGAGGTATCATTCAATCCAGCAGGTGCACCACTGGGCCTCTCACCTGAGAAGACCAGAATCGAGAAGACCCGGGCTGCAAAAGCTTCACTGCAGCCTTATTCACCATAGACAAGACAGTGAAGCAACCAAAATGTCCATCCACAGGTGAATGGATAAAGAAGAAGTGGTCCATGTACACAATGGAATATTAGCCATGGAAAACAGTGAAACACTGCTCTTTGAGGCGCCACAGATGAGCCTGGAGATAATCACAAAACATGAGGTCAGTCGGAAAGCAAAAGACCTATATTCTATGATATCACTTATAGGCGTTATCTAATAACTGACAAAAATGAACATATTTCCACAGAGAAAGGCACTCACAGACTTAGAAAAAAAACTATGCTTATCTAAAAGGGAAGGTGGGGGGATTGGATAAATGAAGATTAGCGTTACCATATGGATACAAACACATATTATATACATATATCAAAAAGACCCACCATATAGCAAGGGAGGTCTACGGAACACTCTGTAATAATTGACATGGGAAGAGGATCTCGAAATATATAGATATATATAATGTGTAAATGAACCAGAGTGTGTACACCTTGGACAGACAACATTCTAAACATTACCCCAATTTTAAAAATTAAAACAACAAACAAGAATTAATCAAACATAAACTTATGGGGGGGTTTCCTGGCACATTCCATTCAAATTTACAAGCTAGGAAAACCACTTCCAGAACGGCTCTGCTGCCCTAGTAACCAGATTTGATAATGGAGAAGTGCTCCTGCCTTGTGGCCGTTTAGTACAACAGCAGCTTACACCCAGTGCTAATGGTTACTAAATATTCACACACATTGCAGGCCTGTAAATGACACCTGCCTTCAAAAAAATATCCTGGGGACGAAAATCCACCAGAATATTAAAAAGAGGGCAATCTTTCAACAAGATAATTTCAAGAGGTATATTGAACTCACACTTTTTTCTAATACCAGAATAGAAAAACGCCTGGAAAAATGATAAATTTTAGGAATTTTTAAAGACATGCAAACCCAATTTACAAAAACCTATCAGCTCACTCCAGGCAGAATGTCCATCAGCAAAAATGCTGCAAACAATACATGCTGAAGGGATTGTGGAGAAATGTGTACCCTCAGCTGTAAGGGGGACGTGGGAAGAGCCACTAATGAAAACACAATGGAGGTGCTTTGAAAAGGTAAACATTGAGCTACCAGTGAATCAAGCATACCATCTGCTGGGCTTATCACCTGAGAAAATGAGATTCAAAAAGTCACAGGCTGGCAAACCTGTACGCCAGCAATGTTTACCATAGTCAACACTTGGAAGCAACAAAAATGTCCATCAACAGAGGAATGCACCAAGAAGAAGTGGTCCTTGTATACAATGGAATATTACTCCAGTAAAAAAATATAAATTAACTTTAAGAAACAAACAAATGTAAGGAGACATCAGCATTTGTGGGTTTATCCGAGCACATTCCACTCTAATTTATAACCGAAGAACACCACTGGCGGGTAGGTCTGTTTCCCAAGTACCAGCGTGGGGAATATAGAAAGGCTGCCACCCTCTGGCCGTTACCTGCAAAAGCAGCTTTAAAGCCTGGGCTAATGGTCACTTCATATGAACAAGTACTGCTGGGCTATAAATGAAACCTGCTCTCAAAATGTCTTGAAGAAGGTAATGGTTAAAATATTTCAAAATGTGACACATACTTTAAGAAAACACTTTGAAGAGCTAAGCCATAATCACAGCTGGAAAAATGAAAAGGACATGCCTTAAAGTTCAATTTCAACGGATTATGAGACACATGCAAATTCAACCACAAAGAGGTATCAGCTCACACCAGTCAGAATAACCATCAGCAAAAAACCACATAGAATAAATGCTAAAGGTGCTGTGGAGAAATGCAAACCCTCAACTTTAAGTGGGACGTAATCTGGAAAGAGCCACTAAAGAGAACAGAATGGAGGTGCCTTTAAAAGGTTAACGCTGAGCTACCATATGATCCAGTACACCTATACCTGGACCTATAACCTAAGAAGACAGAATTGGAAAGACACAGGCAGGCAAATCTGCATTGCATAGTATTACAGTAGCCAAGATATGGAAGTAACCAAAAAGTCCACCGACAGATGGGTGGACAAAGAAGAACTGCTACATGTACAGATGGAATATGAGCTAGCGAAAAAATGAAACAATGCCATTTGAAGCACCATAGATGAGTCTAGAAGTAATTACGCATCTTGGAGTAAGTGACAAAGCGAAAGACACATATCCTATCATATCACATACAGGTGTTACCTCAAAGTTGATACAAAGGAAGATATTTCCACAGAGAAAGGCAATCACAGATTCACTACTAAAACTTATGGCTCACCAAATGGAAAGGTGTGAGGATTGGATACATCACCATATTGAGGTTAACAGAGATATACAAACACACGTGAAATATATAATCACCAAAGACCTACAGAATACCAAGAGAAGACTACTGAACATTGTGTCATCACCTACATGGGAAAAGATTCCGAAGAAGAATAGATATATGTATATGTGTGAAAGAACCACATCTTGCACACCTAGAAGAAACAAACCATTGTAATCAAATTTGCTGTGATAAAAAATAAAAATTATGTTAAAAATACGCACAAGAAGTAATGACACATAAACTTCAAGGGCTTTTTCCTGGCACATTCCATTCTAATTTACAACCTAGCACACCACTTCCAATAAGGCTCTGTTGCCCTAGTAATCAGATTTGGTAAAGGAGAAATGCTGCCGCCTTGTGGCCGTTTCCCGCAAGAACAGCTTTAAACCCACAGCTAATGGTCACTTAAAATTCACAAGGACTCAGGGCTGTAAAGGACACCTGCCGTCAAAACTTGTGCTCGGGTAAGGAATGGACAAAAATTTCAAAACAGGCAAATGTTTCAAGAAGGTAGTATGAAGAGGTAAGTATTCCTCACTCTCTTTAAAAAAAAAAACAGGAAAATGGATAAAAGCTCAACCTAAGGAATTATTAGACTCAGGCAATCTATTCAACCAAAAGGTTTCAACTCACACCTGTCGACTGACCGTCAGCAAAAAGTCTACAAACAATAAATGCTGATGGGGTTGTAGAGAACTGTGTAACCTCTAGGTGCTGGTGAGATGTAAAGTGGTTAACAGCCAATAATGAGAACAGAAAGGAACTGCGTTTAAAAGTAAAAATTGAGGTACCATTCAATCCAGCAGGCACACCACTGGGCCTCTCACCTGAGAAGACCAGAATCGAAAAGACACACGCTGCAAAAGCTGCACTGGAGCCTTATTCAAAAGAGCCAAGATGGGAAGCAACCAAAATGTCCATCAACGGGTGAGTGGATAAAGAAGAAGGGGTCCATGTACACAATGAAATATTAGCCAAGGAAAACAATGAAACACTGCTCTTTGAGGCACCAGAGATGAGCCTGGAGATAATCACAAAACATGAGGTAAGTCGGAAAGCAAAAGACCTCTATCCTATGCTATCCCTTATAGGCGTTACCTAATAACTGACACAAATGAACATATTTCCACAGAGAAAGACACTCACAGACTTAGAAAACCAACTGTGCTCATCTAAAAGGAAAGGTGGGGGGAATGGATAAATGAGAGAAGTGTTACTCTACATATCCAAATACATATTATATACATATTTCAAAGAGACCGACCATATAGCAAGGGAGGTCTACAGAACACTCTGTAATATTTTATATGGGAAGAGGATCTGTGGAAAAGACATATATAATGTACAAATGAAGCAGATTGTGTACCCCTAAGACAAACAATATTCTAATCTTTACCCCGATTAAAACAATTAACAAAAACAAGAAGTAATGAGACATAAACTTATGGGGGTTTCTCCTGGCACATGCCATATTAATTTACAACCTAGGAACACGACTTCCAGAAAGACTCTGCTGCCCTAGTACCCAGATTTGGGAATGGAGTAATGCTGCCTTCTTGTGGTCATTTCCCACAACAGCAGCTTTAAACCCACTGCTAAAGGTCACTAAACATTCAGCAACTTGCAATTCTGTAAATGACACCTGCCCTCCAAATAAATCCTGGGATCAAAAATGGATCAACAATTTCAAAAGAGGGCAACCTTCCAAGAAGACAATTTCAAGAGGTATATTGTACTCACAGTTTTTTTCTTTTAAGAGAAAAGAAAAAGGTGTGTAAAAATGATGTATTTTAGGAATTTTGAAAGACATGCAAACCCAAATTACAAAAACCTATCAGCTCACAGCAGTCAGAATGGCCATCAGCAAAAATGGTTCAAAAAATAAATGCTGAAGGGACTGTGGAGGCATGCGTACACTCGGCTCTCAGGGGGACGTGGTAAGAGCGACTAATGAAAACACAATGGAAGTGCCTTGAAAAGGTAAACATTGAGCTACCCGTCAATCAGTCATACCCACTGCTGGGCCTATCTCCTGAGAAAATGAGAATCAAAACGTCACAGGCTGGCAATCCTGCCCTCCAGCCATATTTAGCATAGCCAACATTTGGAAGCAATGAAAATCTCCATCAACAGAGGAATGCACCAAGAAGAACTGTTCCATTTACACAATGTAATATTACTCCAATAACAAATATAAGTTAAATTTAAAAGACAAACATAAGTAAGGAGACATCAGCATTTGTGGGTTTATTCAGGCACATTCCACTCTAATTTATAACCGAGGAACAACAAGGGCCGGAAGGTCTGTTTCCCTAGTACCAGAGTGGGGAACGTTGAAAGACTGCCGCCCTCTGGCCGTTACCTGCAAACGCAGGTTTAAGCCTGTGTTAATGGTCACCACAAAATGTCTTGAGGGAGGTAATGGCCAAATAATTTTAAAATAGGACACATACTTTAAGAAAACACTTTGAAGAACTAAGCTGTACTCACAGCCTGAAAAATGAAAAGGACCTGCCTTAAAGCTCAGTTTTAACGGATTATGAGACACATGCAAATTCAACCACAAAGACGTATCAGCTCACACCAGTCAGAATAACCGTCAGTAAAAAACTACAAAGAATAAATGCTGAAGGTGCTGTGGAGAAATGCAAACCCTCAACTTTAAGTGGGATGTAACCTGGAAAGAGCCACTCATGAGAACAGAATGGAGGTGCCTTTAAAAGGTAAACATTGAGCTACCTTATGATCCAGAGGCTTATTCCCGGACCTATAACCTAAGAGGACAGAATTGGAAAGAAAGAGGCAGGCAAATCTGCATTGCACAGTATTACAATAGCCAAGATACGGGAGTCACCAAAAAGTCCACCGACAGATGGGTGGACAAAGAAGAACTGCTACATGTACAGATGGATTATGAGCTAGCGATAAAATGAAACAATGCCATTTGCAGCACCATAGATGAGTCTAGAAGTAATCACGCAACTTGGAGTAAGTGACAAAGCGAAAGACATATATGCTACCATATCAGTTACAGGTGTTACCTACGAATTGATACCAACAAAGATATATCCACGCAGAAAGGCAATCACAGATTCAGTACAAAAACGTATGGTTCACCAAATGGAAAGGTGTGAGGATTGGACACATTACTATACTGGGGTTAACAGACGTATAAAAACACATGTGAAATACATAATCACCAAAGACGTACGCAATACCAAGAGAAGACTACTCAACATTGTGTCCTAACCTACATGGGAAAAGGATCCGAAGAAGAATAGATATATGTATATGTATGAAAGAACCACAACTTGCACACCTAGAACAAACAAAACATTGTAATCAAATTTGCTGTGATGAAAAACTAAAAATTAAAAATACGAACAAGAAGTAATGAGACATAAATTTAAAGGCTTTCTCCTGGCACATTCCATTGTAATTTACAACCTAGAACACGACTTCCATTAAGGCTCTGTTGCCCTGGTGACCAGATTTGGTAAAGGAGAAATGCTGCCGCCTTTTGCCGTTTCCCGCAAGAGCGGCTTTTAACCCACAGCTAATGGTCACTTAACATTCACAAGGACTCAGGGCTGTAAAGACACCTGCCCTCAAAACTGTGCTGAGGTAGGGAATGGATTAAAAAATTCAAAACAGGCAAATGTTTCAAGAAGACTGTATGAAGAGGTAAGTTTTACTCACTGTCTTTTTCAAGAAAGGAAAATGGATATAAGCTCAACCTCAGGAAGTATTAGACTCATGCAATCTAATCTACAAAACGGTTTCAACTCACACCAGTCGACTGACCATCAGCAAAAAGTCTACAGACAATAAATGCTGAAGGGGTTTTACAGAACTGTGTACCCTCTAGCTGATGGTGAGATGTAAAGTGGTTAAGAGCCAATAATGAGAACAGAAAGGAGCTGTGTTTGAAAGTAAAAATTGAGGTATCATTCAATCCAGCAGGTGCACCACTGGGCCTCTCACCTGAGAAGACCAGAATCGAGAAGACCCGGGCTGCAAAAGCTTCACTGCAGCCTTATTCACCATAGACAAGACAGTGAAGCAACCAAAATGTCCATCCACAGGTGAATGGATAAAGAAGAAGTGGTCCATGTACACAATGGAATATTAGCCATGGAAAACAGTGAAACACTGCTCTTTGAGGCGCCACAGATGAGCCTGGAGATAATCACAAAACATGAGGTCAGTCGGAAAGCAAAAGACCTATATTCTATGATATCACTTATAGGCGTTATCTAATAACTGACAAAAATGAACATATTTCCACAGAGAAAGGCACTCACAGACTTAGAAAAAAAACTATGCTTATCTAAAAGGGAAGGTGGGGGGATTGGATAAATGAAGATTAGCGTTACCATATGGATACAAACACATATTATATACATATATCAAAAAGACCCACCATATAGCAAGGGAGGTCTACGGAACACTCTGTAATAATTGACATGGGAAGAGGATCTCGAAATATATAGATATATATAATGTGTAAATGAACCAGAGTGTGTACACCTTGGACAGACAACATTCTAAACATTACCCCAATTTTAAAAATTAAAACAACAAACAAGAATTAATCAAACATAAACTTATGGGGGGGTTTCCTGGCACATTCCATTCAAATTTACAAGCTAGGAAAACCACTTCCAGAACGGCTCTGCTGCCCTAGTAACCAGATTTGATAATGGAGAAGTGCTCCTGCCTTGTGGCCGTTACGTACAACAGCAGCTTACACCCAGTGCTAATGGTTACTAAATATTCACACACATTGCAGGCCTGTAAATGACACCTGCCTTCAAAAAAATATCCTGGGGACGAAAATCCACCAGAATATTAAAAAGAGGGCAATCTTTCAACAAGATAATTTCAAGAGGTATATTGAACTCACACTTTTTTCTAATACCAGAATAGAAAAACGCCTGGAAAAATGATAAATTTTAGGAATTTTTAAAGACATGCAAACCCAATTTACAAAAACCTATCAGCTCACTCCAGGCAGAATGTCCATCAGCAAAAATGCTGCAAACAATACATGCTGAAGGGATTGTGGAGAAATGTGTACCCTCAGCTGTAAGGGGGACGTGGGAAGAGCCACTAATGAAAACACAATGGAGGTGCTTTGAAAAGGTAAACATTGAGCTACCAGTGAATCAAGCATACCATCTGCTGGGCTTATCACCTGAGAAAATGAGATTCAAAAAGTCACAGGCTGGCAAACCTGTACGCCAGCAATGTTTACCATAGTCAACACTTGGAAGCAACAAAAATGTCCATCAACAGAGGAATGCACCAAGAAGAAGTGGTCCTTGTATACAATGGAATATTACTCCAGTAAAAAAATATAAATTAACTTTAAGAAACAAACAAATGTAAGGAGACATCAGCATTTGTGGGTTTATCCGAGCACATTCCACTCTAATTTATAACCGAAGAACACCACTGGCGGGTAGGTCTGTTTCCCAAGTACCAGCGTGGGGAACATAGAAAGGCTGCCACCCTCTGGCCGTTACCTGCAATAGCAGCTTTAAAGCCTGGGCTAATGGTCACTTCATATGAACAAGTACTGCTGGGCTATAAATGAAACCTGCTCTCAAAATGTCTTGAAGAAGGTAATGGTTAAAATATTTCAAAATTTGACACATACTTTAAGAAAACACTTTGAAGAGCTAAGCCATAATCACAGCTGGAAAAATGAAAAGGACATGCCTTAAAGTTCAATTTCAACGGATTATGAGACACATGCAAATTCAACCACAAAGAGGTATCAGCTCACACCAGTCAGAATAACCATCAGCAAAAAACCACATAGAATAAATGCTAAAGGTGCTGTGGAGAAATGCAAACCCTCAACTTTAAGTGGGACGTAATCTGGAAAGAGCCACTAAAGAGAACAGAATGGAGGTGCCTTTAAAAGGTTAACGCTGAGCTACCATATGATCCAGTACACCTATACCTGGACCTATAACCTAAGAAGACAGAATTGGAAAGACACAGGCAGGCAAATCTGCATTGCATAGTATTACAGTAGCCAAGATATGGAAGTAACCAAAAAGTCCACCGACAGATGGGTGGACAAAGAAGAACTGCTACATGTACAGATGGAATATGAGCTAGCGATAAAATGAAACAATGCCATTTGAAGCACCATAGATGAGTCTAGAAGTAATCACGCAACTTGGAGTAAGTGACAAAGCGAAAGACATATATGCTACCATATCAGTTACAGGTGTTACCTACGAATTGATACCAACAAAGATATATCCACGCAGAAAGGCAATCACAGATTCAGTACAAAAACGTATGGTTCACCAAATGGAAAGGTGTGAGGATTGGACACATTACTATACTGGGGTTAACAGACATATAAAAACACATGTGAAATACATAATCACCAAAGACGTACGCAATACCAAGAGAAGACTACTCAACATTGTGTCCTAACCTACATGGGAAAAGGATCCGAAGAAGAATAGATATATGTATATGTATGAAAGAACCACAACTTGCACACCTAGAACAAACAAAACATTGTAATCAAATTTGCTGTGATGAAAAACTAAAAATTAAAAATACGAACAAGAAGTAATGAGACATAAATTTAAAGGCTTTCTCCTGGCACATTCCATTGTAATTTACAACCTAGAACACGACTTCCATTAAGGCTCTGTTGCCCTGGTGACCAGATTTGGTAAAGGAGAAATGCTGCCGCCTTTTGCCGTTTCCCGCAAGAGCGGCTTTTAACCCACAGCTAATGGTCACTTAACATTCACAAGGACTCAGGGCTGTAAAGACACCTGCCCTCAAAACTGTGCTGAGGTAGGGAATGGATTAAAAAATTCAAAACAGGCAAATGTTTCAAGAAGACTGTATGAAGAGGTAAGTTTTACTCACTGTCTTTTTCAAGAAAGGAAAATGGATAAAAGCTCAACCTCAGGAAGTATTAGACTCATGCAATCTAATCTACAAAACGGTTTCAACTCACACCAGTCGACTGACCATCAGCAAAAAGTCTACAGACAATAAATGCTGAAGGGGTTTTACAGAACTGTGTACCCTCTAGCTGATGGTGAGATGTAAAGTGGTTAAGAGCCAATAATGAGAACAGAAAGGAGCTGCGTTTGAAAGTAAAAATTGAGGTATCATTCAATCCAGCAGGTGCACCACTGGGCCTCTCACCTGAGAAGACCAGAATCGAGAAGACCCGGGCTGCAAAAGCTTCACTGCAGCCTTATTCACTATAGACAAGACAGTGAAGCAACCAAAATGTCCATCCACAGGTGAATGGATAAAGAAGAAGTGGTCCATGTACACAATGGAATATTAGCCATGGAAAACAGTGAAACACTGCTCTTTGAGGCGCCACAGATGAGCCTGGAGATAATCACAAAACATGAGGTCAGTCGGAAAGCAAAAGACCTATATTCTATGATATCACTTATAGGCGTTATCTAATAACTGACAAAAATGAACATATTTCCACAGAGAAAGGCACTCACAGACTTAGAAAAAAAACTATGCTTATCTAAAAGGGAAGGTGGGGGGATTGGATAAATGAAGATTAGCGTTACCATATGGATACAAACACATATTATATACATATATCAAAAAGACCCACCATATAGCAAGGGAGGTCTACGGAACACTCTGTAATAATTGACATGGGAAGAGGATCTCGAAATATATAGATATATATAATGTGTAAATGAACCAGAGTGTGTACACCTTGGACAGACAACATTCTAAACATTACCCCAATTTTAAAAATTAAAACAACAAACAAGAATTAATCAAACATAAACTTATGGGGGGGTTTCCTGGCACATTCCATTCAAATTTACAAGCTAGGAAAACCACTTCCAGAACGGCTCTGCTGCCCTAGTAACCAGATTTGATAATGGAGAAGTGCTCCTGCCTTGTGGCCGTTACGTACAACAGCAGCTTACACCCAGTGCTAATGGTTACTAAATATTCACACACATTGCAGGCCTGTAAATGACACCTGCCTTCAAAAAAATATCCTGGGGACGAAAATCCACCAGAATATTAAAAAGAGGGCAATCTTTCAACAAGATAATTTCAAGAGGTATATTGAACTCACACTTTTTTCTAATACCAGAATAGAAAAACGCCTGGAAAAATGATAAATTTTAGGAATTTTTAAAGACATGCAAACCCAATTTACAAAAACCTATCAGCTCACTCCAGGCAGAATGTCCATCAGCAAAAATGCTGCAAACAATACATGCTGAAGGGATTGTGGAGAAATGTGTACCCTCAGCTGTAAGGGGGACGTGGGAAGAGCCACTAATGAAAACACAATGGAGGTGCTTTGAAAAGGTAAACATTGAGCTACCAGTGAATCAAGCATACCATCTGCTGGGCTTATCACCTGAGAAAATGAGATTCAAAAAGTCACAGGCTGGCAAACCTGTACGCCAGCAATGTTTACCATAGTCAACACTTGGAAGCAACAAAAATGTCCATCAACAGAGGAATGCACCAAGAAGAAGTGGTCCTTGTATACAATGGAATATTACTCCAGTAAAAAATATAAATTAACTTTAAAAAACAAACAAATGTAAGGAGACATCAGCATTTGTGGGTTTATCCGAGCACATTCCACTCTAATTTATAACCGAAGAACACCACTGGCGGGTAGGTCTGTTTCCCAAGTACCAGCGTGGGGAACATAGAAAGGCTGCCACCCTCTGGCCGTTACCTGCAATAGCAGCTTTAAAGCCTGGGCTAATGGTCACTTCATATGAACAAGTACTGCTGGGCTATAAATGAAACCTGCTCTCAAAATGTCTTGAAGAAGGTAATGGTTAAAATATTTCAAAATTTGACACATACTTTAAGAAAACACTTTGAAGAGCTAAGCCATAATCACAGCTGGAAAAATGAAAAGGACATGCCTTAAAGTTCAATTTCAACGGATTATGAGACACATGCAAATTCAACCACAAAGAGGTATCAGCTCACACCAGTCAGAATAACCATCAGCAAAAAACCACATAGAATAAATGCTAAAGGTGCTGTGGAGAAATGCATACCCTCAACTTTAAGTGGGACGTAATCTGGAAAGAGCCACTAAAGAGAACAGAATGGAGGTGCCTTTAAAAGGTTAACGCTGAGCTACCATATGATCCAGTACACCTATACCTGGACCTATAACCTAAGAAGACAGAATTGGAAAGACACAGGCAGGCAAATCTGCATTGCATAGTATTACAGTAGCCAAGATATGGAAGTAACCAAAAAGTCCACCGACAGATGGGTGGACAAAGAAGAACTGCTACATGTACAGATGGAATATGAGCTAGCGAAAAAATGAAACAATGCCATTTGAAGCACCATAGATGAGTCTAGAAGTAATTACGCATCTTGGAGTAAGTGACAAAGCGAAAGACACATATCCTATCATATCACATACAGGTGTTACCTCAAAGTTGATACAAAGGAAGATATTTCCACAGAGAAAGGCAATCACAGATTCACTACTAAAACTTATGGCTCACCAAATGGAAAGGTGTGAGGATTGGATACATCACCATATTGAGGTTAACAGAGCTATACAAACACACGTGAAATATATAATCACCAAAGCCCTACAGATTACCAAGAGAAGACTACTGAACATTGTGTCATCACCTACATGGGAAAAGATTCCGAAGAAGAATAGATATATGTATATGTGTGAAAGAACCACATCTTGCACACCTAGAAGAAACAAACCATTGTAATCAAATTTGCTGTGATAAAAAATAAAAATTATGTTAAAAATACGCACAAGAAGTAATGACACATAAACTTCAAGGGCTTTTTCCTGGCACATTCCATTCTAATTTACAACCTAGCACACCACTTCCAATAAGGCTCTGTTGCCCTAGTAATCAGATTTGGTAAAGGAGAAATGCTGCCGCCTTGTGGCCGTTTCCCGCAAGAACAGCTTTAAACCCACAGCTAATGGTCACTTAAAATTCACAAGGACTCAGGGCTGTAAAGGACACCTGCCGTCAAAACTTGTGCTCGGGTAAGGAATGGACAAAAAAATTCAAAACAGGCAAATGTTTCAAGAAGGTAGTATGAAGAGGTAAGTATTCCTCACTCTCTTTAAAAAAAAAACAGGAAAATGGATAAAAGCTCAACCTAAGGAATTATTAGACTCAGGCAATCTATTCAACCAAAAGGTTTCAACTCACACCTGTCGACTGACCGTCAGCAAAAAGTCTACAAACAATAAATGCTGATGGGGTTGTAGAGAACTGTGTAACCTCTAGGTGCTGGTGAGATGTAAAGTGGTTAACAGCCAATAATGAGAACAGAAAGGAACTGCGTTTAAAAGTAAAAATTGAGGTACCATTCAATCCAGCAGGCACACCACTGGGCCTCTCACCTGAGAAGACCAGAATCGAAAAGACACACGCTGCAAAAGCTGCACTGCAGCCTTATTCAAAAGAGCCAAGATGGGAAGCAACCAAAATGTCCATCAACGGGTGAATGGATAAAGAAGAAGGGGTCCATGTACACAATGAAATATTAGCCAAGGAAAACAATGAAACACTGCTCTTTGAGGCACCAGAGATGAGCCTGGAGATAATCACAAAACATGAGGTAAGTCGGAAAGCAAAAGACCTCTATCCTATGATATTCCTTATAGGCGTTACCTAATAACTGACACAAATGAACATATTTCCACAGAGAAAGACACTCACAGACTTAGAAAACCAACTGTGCTCATCTAAAAGGAAAGGTGGGGGGAATGGATAAATGAGAGAAGTGTTACTCTACATATCCAAATACATATTATATACATATTTCAAAGAGACCGACCATATAGCAAGGGAGGTCTACAGAACACTCTGTAATATTTTATATGGGAAGAGGATCTGTGGAAAAGACATATATAATGTACAAATGAAGCAGATTGTGTACCCCTAAGACAAACAATATTCTAATCTTTACCCCGATTAAAACAATTAACAAAAACAAGAAGTAATGAGACATAAACTTATGGGGGTTTCTCCTGGCACATGCCATATTAATTTACAACCTAGGAACACGACTTCCAGAAAGACTCTGCTGCCCTAGTACCCAGATTTGGGAATGGAGTAATGCTGCCTTCTTGTGGTCATTTCCCACAACAGCAGCTTTAAACCCACTGCTAAAGGTCACTAAACATTCAGCAACTTGCAATTCTGTAAATGACACCTGCCCTCCAAATAAATCCTGGGATCAAAAATGGATCAACAATTTCAAAAGAGGGCAACCTTCCAAGAAGACAATTTCAAGAGGTATATTGTACTCACAGTTTTTTTCTTTTAAGAGAAAAGAAAAAGGTGTGGAAAAATGATGTATTTTAGGAATTTTGAAAGACATGCAAACCCAAATTACAAAAACCTATCAGCTCACAGCAGTCAGAATGGCCATCAGCAAAAATGGTTCAAAAAATAAATGCTGAAGGGACTGTGGAGGCATGCGTACACTCGGCTCTCAGGGGGACGTGGTAAGAGCGACTAATGAAAACACAATGGAAGTGCCTTGAAAAGGTAAACATTGAGCTACCCGTCAATCAGTCATACCCACTGCTGGGCCTATCTCCTGAGAAAATGAGAATCAAAACGTCACAGGCTGGCAATCCTGCCCTCCAGCCATATTTAGCATAGCCAACATTTGGAAGCAATGAAAATCTCCATCAACAGAGGAATGCACCAAGAAGAACTGTTCCATTTACACAATGTAATATTACTCCAATAACAAATATAAGTTAAATTTAAAAGACAAACATAAGTAAGGAGACATCAGCATTTGTGGGTTTATTCAGGCACATTCCACTCTAATTTATAACCGAGGAACAACAAGGGCCGGAAGGTCTGTTTCCCTAGTACCAGAGTGGGGAACGTTGAAAGACTGCCGCCCTCTGGCCGTTACCTGCAAACGCAGGTTTAAGCCTGTGTTAATGGTCACCACAAAATGTCTTGAGGGAGGTAATGGCCAAATAATTTTAAAATAGGACACATACTTTAAGAAAACACTTTGAAGAACTAAGCTGTACTCACAGCCTGAAAAATGAAAAGGACCTGCCTTAAAGCTCAGTTTTAACGGATTATGAGACACATGCAAATTCAACCACAAAGACGTATCAGCTCACACCAGTCAGAATAACCGTCAGTAAAAAACTACAAAGAATAAATGCTGAAGGTGCTGTGGAGAAATGCAAACCCTCAACTTTAAGTGGGATGTAACCTGGAAAGAGCCACTCATGAGAACAGAATGGAGGTGCCTTTAAAAGGTAAACATTGAGCTACCTTATGATCCAGAGGCTTATTCCCGGACCTATAACCTAAGAGGACAGAATTGGAAAGAAAGAGGCAGGCAAATCTGCATTGCACAGTATTACAATAGCCAAGATACGGGAGTCACCAAAAAGTCCACCGACAGATGGGTGGACAAAGAAGAACTGCTACATGTACAGATGGATTATGAGCTAGCGATAAAATGAAACAATGCCATTTGCAGCACCATAGATGAGTCTAGAAGTAATCACGCAACTTGGAGTAAGTGACAAAGCGAAAGACATATATGCTACCATATCAGTTACAGGTGTTACCTACGAATTGATACCAACAAAGATATATCCACGCAGAAAGGCAATCACAGATTCAGTACAAAAACGTATGGTTCACCAAATGGAAAGGTGTGAGGATTGGACACATTACTATACTGGGGTTAACAGACGTATAAAAACACATGTGAAATACATAATCACCAAAGACGTACGCAATACCAAGAGAAGACTACTCAACATTGTGTCCTAACCTACATGGGAAAAGGATCCGAAGAAGAATAGATATATGTATATGTATGAAAGAACCACAACTTGCACACCTAGAACAAACAAAACATTGTAATCAAATTTGCTGTGATGAAAAACTAAAAATTAAAAATACGAACAAGAAGTAATGAGACATAAATTTAAAGGCTTTCTCCTGGCACATTCCATTGTAATTTACAACCTAGAACACGACTTCCATTAAGGCTCTGTTGCCCTGGTGACCAGATTTGGTAAAGGAGAAATGCTGCCGCCTTTTGCCGTTTCCCGCAAGAGCGGCTTTTAACCCACAGCTAATGGTCACTTAACATTCACAAGGACTCAGGGCTGTAAAGACACCTGCCCTCAAAACTGTGCTGAGGTAGGGAATGGATTAAAAAATTCAAAACAGGCAAATGTTTCAAGAAGACTGTATGAAGAGGTAAGTTTTACTCACTGTCTTTTTCAAGAAAGGAAAATGGATAAAAGCTCAACCTCAGGAAGTATTAGACTCATGCAATCTAATCTACAAAACGGTTTCAACTCACACCAGTCGACTGACCATCAGCAAAAAGTCTACAGACAATAAATGCTGAAGGGGTTTTACAGAACTGTGTACCCTCTAGCTGATGGTGAGATGTAAAGTGGTTAAGAGCCAATAATGAGAACAGAAAGGAGCTGCGTTTGAAAGTAAAAATTGAGGTATCATTCAATCCAGCAGGTGCACCACTGGGCCTCTCACCTGAGAAGACCAGAATCGAGAAGACCCGGGCTGCAAAAGCTTCACTGCAGCCTTATTCACTATAGACAAGACAGTGAAGCAACCAAAATGTCCATCCACAGGTGAATGGATAAAGAAGAAGTGGTCCATGTACACAATGGAATATTAGCCATGGAAAACAGTGAAACACTGCTCTTTGAGGCGCCACAGATGAGCCTGGAGATAATCACAAAACATGAGGTCAGTCGGAAAGCAAAAGACCTATATTCTATGATATCACTTATAGGCGTTATCTAATAACTGACAAAAATGAACATATTTCCACAGAGAAAGGCACTCACAGACTTAGAAAAAAAACTATGCTTATCTAAAAGGGAAGGTGGCGGGATTGGATAAATGAAGATTAGCGTTACCATATGGATACAAACACATATTATATACATATATCAAAAAGACCCACCATATAGCAAGGGAGGTCTACGGAACACTCTGTAATAATTGACATGGGAAGAGGATCTCGAAATATATAGATATATATAATGTGTAAATGAACCAGAGTGTGTACACCTTGGACAGACAACATTCTAAACATTACCCCAATTTTAAAAATTAAAACAACAAACAAGAATTAATCAAACATAAACTTATGGGGGGGTTTCCTGGCACATTCCATTCAAATTTACAAGCTAGGAAAACCACTTCCAGAACGGCTCTGCTGCCCTAGTAACCAGATTTGATAATGGAGAAGTGCTCCTGCCTTGTGGCCGTTTAGTACAACAGCAGCTTACACCCAGTGCTAATGGTTACTAAATATTCACACACATTGCAGGCCTGTAAATGACACCTGCCTTCAAAAAAATATCCTGGGGACGAAAATCCACCAGAATATTAAAAAGAGGGCAATCTTTCAACAAGATAATTTCAAGAGGTATATTGAACTCACACTTTTTTCTAATACCAGAATAGAAAAACGCCTGGAAAAATGATAAATTTTAGGAATTTTTAAAGACATGCAAACCCAATTTACAAAAACCTATCAGCTCACTCCAGGCAGAATGTCCATCAGCAAAAATGCTGCAAACAATACATGCTGAAGGGATTGTGGAGAAATGTGTACCCTCAGCTGTAAGGGGGACGTGGGAAGAGCCACTAATGAAAACACAATGGAGGTGCTTTGAAAAGGTAAACATTGAGCTACCAGTGAATCAAGCATACCATCTGCTGGGCTTATCACCTGAGAAAATGAGATTCAAAAAGTCACAGGCTGGCAAACCTGTACGCCAGCAATGTTTACCATAGTCAACACTTGGAAGCAACAAAAATGTCCATCAACAGAGGAATGCACCAAGAAGAAGTGGTCCTTGTATACAATGGAATATTACTCCAGTAAAAAATATAAATTAACTTTAAAAAACAAACAAATGTAAGGAGACATCAGCATTTGTGGGTTTATCCGAGCACATTCCACTCTAATTTATAACCGAAGAACACCACTGGCGGGTAGGTCTGTTTCCCAAGTACCAGCGTGGGGAACATAGAAAGGCTGCCACCCTCTGGCCGTTACCTGCAATAGCAGCTTTAAAGCCTGGGCTAATGGTCACTTCATATGAACAAGTACTGCTGGGCTATAAATGAAACCTGCTCTCAAAATGTCTTGAAGAAGGTAATGGTTAAAATATTTCAAAATTTGACACATACTTTAAGAAAACACTTTGAAGAGCTAAGCCATAATCACAGCTGGAAAAATGAAAAGGACATGCCTTAAAGTTCAATTTCAACGGATTATGAGACACATGCAAATTCAACCACAAAGAGGTATCAGCTCACACCAGTCAGAATAACCATCAGCAAAAAACCACATAGAATAAATGCTAAAGGTGCTGTGGAGAAATGCATACCCTCAACTTTAAGTGGGACGTAATCTGGAAAGAGCCACTAAAGAGAACAGAATGGAGGTGCCTTTAAAAGGTTAACGCTGAGCTACCATATGATCCAGTACACCTATACCTGGACCTATAACCTAAGAAGACAGAATTGGAAAGACACAGGCAGGCAAATCTGCATTGCATAGTATTACAGTAGCCAAGATATGGAAGTAACCAAAAAGTCCACCGACAGATGGGTGGACAAAGAAGAACTGCTACATGTACAGATGGAATATGAGCTAGCGAAAAAATGAAACAATGCCATTTGAAGCACCATAGATGAGTCTAGAAGTAATTACGCATCTTGGAGTAAGTGACAAAGCGAAAGACACATATCCTATCATATCACATACAGGTGTTACCTCAAAGTTGATACAAAGGAAGATATTTCCACAGAGAAAGGCAATCACAGATTCACTACTAAAACTTATGGCTCACCAAATGGAAAGGTGTGAGGATTGGATACATCACCATATTGAGGTTAACAGAGCTATACAAACACACGTGAAATATATAATCACCAAAGCCCTACAGATTACCAAGAGAAGACTACTGAACATTGTGTCATCACCTACATGGGAAAAGATTCCGAAGAAGAATAGATATATGTATATGTGTGAAAGAACCACATCTTGCACACCTAGAAGAAACAAACCATTGTAATCAAATTTGCTGTGATAAAAAATAAAAATTATGTTAAAAATACGCACAAGAAGTAATGACACATAAACTTCAAGGGCTTTTTCCTGGCACATTCCATTCTAATTTACAACCTAGCACACCACTTCCAATAAGGCTCTGTTGCCCTAGTAATCAGATTTGGTAAAGGAGAAATGCTGCCGCCTTGTGGCCGTTTCCCGCAAGAACAGCTTTAAACCCACAGCTAATGGTCACTTAAAATTCACAAGGACTCAGGGCTGTAAAGGACACCTGCCGTCAAAACTTGTGCTCGGGTAAGGAATGGACAAAAAAATTCAAAACAGGCAAATGTTTCAAGAAGGTAGTATGAAGAGGTAAGTATTCCTCACTCTCTTTAAAAAAAAAACAGGAAAATGGATAAAAGCTCAACCTAAGGAATTATTAGACTCAGGCAATCTATTCAACCAAAAGGTTTCAACTCACACCTGTCGACTGACCGTCAGCAAAAAGTCTACAAACAATAAATGCTGATGGGGTTGTAGAGAACTGTGTAACCTCTAGGTGCTGGTGAGATGTAAAGTGGTTAACAGCCAATAATGAGAACAGAAAGGAACTGCGTTTAAAAGTAAAAATTGAGGTACCATTCAATCCAGCAGGCACACCACTGGGCCTCTCACCTGAGAAGACCAGAATCGAAAAGACACACGCTGCAAAAGCTGCACTGCAGCCTTATTCAAAAGAGCCAAGATGGGAAGCAACCAAAATGTCCATCAACGGGTGAATGGATAAAGAAGAAGGGGTCCATGTACACAATGAAATATTAGCCAAGGAAAACAATGAAACACTGCTCTTTGAGGCACCAGAGATGAGCCTGGAGATAATCACAAAACATGAGGTAAGTCGGAAAGCAAAAGACCTCTATCCTATGATATTCCTTATAGGCGTTACCTAATAACTGACACAAATGAACATATTTCCACAGAGAAAGACACTCACAGACTTAGAAAACCAACTGTGCTCATCTAAAAGGAAAGGTGGGGGGAATGGATAAATGAGAGAAGTGTTACTCTACATATCCAAATACATATTATATACATATTTCAAAGAGACCGACCATATAGCAAGGGAGGTCTACAGAACACTCTGTAATATTTTATATGGGAAGAGGATCTGTGGAAAAGACATATATAATGTACAAATGAAGCAGATTGTGTACCCCTAAGACAAACAATATTCTAATCTTTACCCCGATTAAAACAATTAACAAAAACAAGAAGTAATGAGACATAAACTTATGGGGGTTTCTCCTGGCACATGCCATATTAATTTACAACCTAGGAACACGACTTCCAGAAAGACTCTGCTGCCCTAGTACCCAGATTTGGGAATGGAGTAATGCTGCCTTCTTGTGGTCATTTCCCACAACAGCAGCTTTAAACCCACTGCTAAAGGTCACTAAACATTCAGCAACTTGCAATTCTGTAAATGACACCTGCCCTCCAAATAAATCCTGGGATCAAAAATGGATCAACAATTTCAAAAGAGGGCAACCTTCCAAGAAGACAATTTCAAGAGGTATATTGTACTCACAGTTTTTTTCTTTTAAGAGAAAAGAAAAAGGTGTGGAAAAATGATGTATTTTAGGAATTTTGAAAGACATGCAAACCCAAATTACAAAAACCTATCAGCTCACAGCAGTCAGAATGGCCATCAGCAAAAATGGTTCAAAAAATAAATGCTGAAGGGACTGTGGAGGCATGCGTACACTCGGCTCTCAGGGGGACGTGGTAAGAGCGACTAATGAAAACACAATGGAAGTGCCTTGAAAAGGTAAACATTGAGCTACCCGTCAATCAGTCATACCCACTGCTGGGCCTATCTCCTGAGAAAATGAGAATCAAAACGTCACAGGCTGGCAATCCTGCCCTCCAGCCATATTTAGCATAGCCAACATTTGGAAGCAATGAAAATCTCCATCAACAGAGGAATGCACCAAGAAGAACTGTTCCATTTACACAATGTAATATTACTCCAATAACAAATATAAGTTAAATTTAAAAGACAAACATAAGTAAGGAGACATCAGCATTTGTGGGTTTATTCAGGCACATTCCACTCTAATTTATAACCGAGGAACAACAAGGGCCGGAAGGTCTGTTTCCCTAGTACCAGAGTGGGGAACGTTGAAAGACTGCCGCCCTCTGGCCGTTACCTGCAAACGCAGGTTTAAGCCTGTGTTAATGGTCACCACAAAATGTCTTGAGGGAGGTAATGGCCAAATAATTTTAAAATAGGACACATACTTTAAGAAAACACTTTGAAGAACTAAGCTGTACTCACAGCCTGAAAAATGAAAAGGACCTGCCTTAAAGCTCAGTTTTAACGGATTATGAGACACATGCAAATTCAACCACAAAGACGTATCAGCTCACACCAGTCAGAATAACCGTCAGTAAAAAACTACAAAGAATAAATGCTGAAGGTGCTGTGGAGAAATGCAAACCCTCAACTTTAAGTGGGATGTAACCTGGAAAGAGCCACTCATGAGAACAGAATGGAGGTGCCTTTAAAAGGTAAACATTGAGCTACCTTATGATCCAGAGGCTTATTCCCGGACCTATAACCTAAGAGGACAGAATTGGAAAGAAAGAGGCAGGCAAATCTGCATTGCACAGTATTACAATAGCCAAGATACGGGAGTCACCAAAAAGTCCACCGACAGATGGGTGGACAAAGAAGAACTGCTACATGTACAGATGGATTATGAGCTAGCGATAAAATGAAACAATGCCATTTGCAGCACCATAGATGAGTCTAGAAGTAATCACGCAACTTGGAGTAAGTGACAAAGCGAAAGACATATATGCTACCATATCAGTTACAGGTGTTACCTACGAATTGATACCAACAAAGATATATCCACGCAGAAAGGCAATCACAGATTCAGTACAAAAACGTATGGTTCACCAAATGGAAAGGTGTGAGGATTGGACACATTACTATACTGGGGTTAACAGACATATAAAAACACATGTGAAATACATAATCACCAAAGACGTACGCAATACCAAGAGAAGACTACTCAACATTGTGTCCTAACCTACATGGGAAAAGGATCTGAAGAAGAATAGATATATGTATATGTATGAAAGAACCACAACTTGCACACCTAGAACAAACAAAACATTGTAATCAAATTTGCTGTGATGAAAAACTAAAAATTAAAAATACGAACAAGAAGTAATGAGACATAAATTTAAAGGCTTTCTCCTGGCACATTCCATTGTAATTTACAACCTAGAACACGACTTCCATTAAGGCTCTGTTGCCCTGGTGACCAGATTTGGTAAAGGAGAAATGCTGCCGCCTTTTGCCGTTTCCCGCAAGAGCGGCTTTTAACCCACAGCTAATGGTCACTTAACATTCACAAGGACTCAGGGCTGTAAAGACACCTGCCCTCAAAACTGTGCTGAGGTAGGGAATGGATTAAAAAATTCAAAACAGGCAAATGTTTCAAGAAGACTGTATGAAGAGGTAAGTTTTACTCACTGTCTTTTTCAAGAAAGGAAAATGGATAAAAGCTCAACCTCAGGAAGTATTAGACTCATGCAATCTAATCTACAAAACGGTTTCAACTCACACCAGTCGACTGACCATCAGCAAAAAGTCTACAGACAATAAATGCTGAAGGGGTTTTACAGAACTGTGTACCCTCTAGCTGATGGTGAGATGTAAAGTGGTTAAGAGCCAATAATGAGAACAGAAAGGAGCTGTGTTTGAAAGTAAAAATTGAGGTATCATTCAATCCAGCAGGTGCACCACTGGGCCTCTCACCTGAGAAGACCAGAATCGAGAAGACCCGGGCTGCAAAAGCTTCACTGCAGCCTTATTCACCATAGACAAGACAGTGAAGCAACCAAAATGTCCATCCACAGGTGAATGGATAAAGAAGAAGTGGTCCATGTACACAATGGAATATTAGCCATGGAAAACAGTGAAACACTGCTCTTTGAGGCGCCACAGATGAGCCTGGAGATAATCACAAAACATGAGGTCAGTCGGAAAGCAAAAGACCTATATTCTATGATATCACTTATAGGCGTTATCTAATAACTGACAAAAATGAACATATTTCCACAGAGAAAGGCACTCACAGACTTAGAAAAAAAACTATGCTTATCTAAAAGGGAAGGTGGGGGGATTGGATAAATGAAGATTAGCGTTACCATATGGATACAAACACATATTATATACATATATCAAAAAGACCCACCATATAGCAAGGGAGGTCTACGGAACACTCTGTAATAATTGACATGGGAAGAGGATCTCGAAATATATAGATATATATAATGTGTAAATGAACCAGAGTGTGTACACCTTGGACAGACAACATTCTAAACATTACCCCAATTTTAAAAATTAAAACAACAAACAAGAATTAATCAAACATAAACTTATGGGGGGGTTTCCTGGCACATTCCATTCAAATTTACAAGCTAGGAAAACCACTTCCAGAACGGCTCTGCTGCCCTAGTAACCAGATTTGATAATGGAGAAGTGCTCCTGCCTTGTGGCCGTTTAGTACAACAGCAGCTTACACCCAGTGCTAATGGTTACTAAATATTCACACACATTGCAGGCCTGTAAATGACACCTGCCTTCAAAAAAATATCCTGGGGACGAAAATCCACCAGAATATTAAAAAGAGGGCAATCTTTCAACAAGATAATTTCAAGAGGTATATTGAACTCACACTTTTTTCTAATACCAGAATAGAAAAACGCCTGGAAAAATGATAAATTTTAGGAATTTTTAAAGACATGCAAACCCAATTTACAAAAACCTATCAGCTCACTCCAGGCAGAATGTCCATCAGCAAAAATGCTGCAAACAATACATGCTGAAGGGATTGTGGAGAAATGTGTACCCTCAGCTGTAAGGGGGACGTGGGAAGAGCCACTAATGAAAACACAATGGAGGTGCTTTGAAAAGGTAAACATTGAGCTACCAGTGAATCAAGCATACCATCTGCTGGGCTTATCACCTGAGAAAATGAGATTCAAAAAGTCACAGGCTGGCAAACCTGTACGCCAGCAATGTTTACCATAGTCAACACTTGGAAGCAACAAAAATGTCCATCAACAGAGGAATGCACCAAGAAGAAGTGGTCCTTGTATACAATGGAATATTACTCCAGTAAAAAAATATAAATTAACTTTAAGAAACAAACAAATGTAAGGAGACATCAGCATTTGTGGGTTTATCCGAGCACATTCCACTCTAATTTATAACCGAAGAACACCACTGGCGGGTAGGTCTGTTTCCCAAGTACCAGCGTGGGGAATATAGAAAGGCTGCCACCCTCTGGCCGTTACCTGCAAAAGCAGCTTTAAAGCCTGGGCTAATGGTCACTTCATATGAACAAGTACTGCTGGGCTATAAATGAAACCTGCTCTCAAAATGTCTTGAAGAAGGTAATGGTTAAAATATTTCAAAATGTGACACATACTTTAAGAAAACACTTTGAAGAGCTAAGCCATAATCACAGCTGGAAAAATGAAAAGGACATGCCTTAAAGTTCAATTTCAACGGATTATGAGACACATGCAAATTCAACCACAAAGAGGTATCAGCTCACACCAGTCAGAATAACCATCAGCAAAAAACCACATAGAATAAATGCTAAAGGTGCTGTGGAGAAATGCAAACCCTCAACTTTAAGTGGGACGTAATCTGGAAAGAGCCACTAAAGAGAACAGAATGGAGGTGCCTTTAAAAGGTTAACGCTGAGCTACCATATGATCCAGTACACCTATACCTGGACCTATAACCTAAGAAGACAGAATTGGAAAGACACAGGCAGGCAAATCTGCATTGCATAGTATTACAGTAGCCAAGATATGGAAGTAACCAAAAAGTCCACCGACAGATGGGTGGACAAAGAAGAACTGCTACATGTACAGATGGAATATGAGCTAGCGAAAAAATGAAACAATGCCATTTGAAGCACCATAGATGAGTCTAGAAGTAATTACGCATCTTGGAGTAAGTGACAAAGCGAAAGACACATATCCTATCATATCACATACAGGTGTTACCTCAAAGTTGATACAAAGGAAGATATTTCCACAGAGAAAGGCAATCACAGATTCACTACTAAAACTTATGGCTCACCAAATGGAAAGGTGTGAGGATTGGATACATCACCATATTGAGGTTAACAGAGATATACAAACACACGTGAAATATATAATCACCAAAGACCTACAGAATACCAAGAGAAGACTACTGAACATTGTGTCATCACCTACATGGGAAAAGATTCCGAAGAAGAATAGATATATGTATATGTGTGAAAGAACCACATCTTGCACACCTAGAAGAAACAAACCATTGTAATCAAATTTGCTGTGATAAAAAATAAAAATTATGTTAAAAATACGCACAAGAAGTAATGACACATAAACTTCAAGGGCTTTTTCCTGGCACATTCCATTCTAATTTACAACCTAGCACACCACTTCCAATAAGGCTCTGTTGCCCTAGTAATCAGATTTGGTAAAGGAGAAATGCTGCCGCCTTGTGGCCGTTTCCCGCAAGAACAGCTTTAAACCCACAGCTAATGGTCACTTAAAATTCACAAGGACTCAGGGCTGTAAAGGACACCTGCCGTCAAAACTTGTGCTCGGGTAAGGAATGGACAAAAATTTCAAAACAGGCAAATGTTTCAAGAAGGTAGTATGAAGAGGTAAGTATTCCTCACTCTCTTTAAAAAAAAAAACAGGAAAATGGATAAAAGCTCAACCTAAGGAATTATTAGACTCAGGCAATCTATTCAACCAAAAGGTTTCAACTCACACCTGTCGACTGACCGTCAGCAAAAAGTCTACAAACAATAAATGCTGATGGGGTTGTAGAGAACTGTGTAACCTCTAGGTGCTGGTGAGATGTAAAGTGGTTAACAGCCAATAATGAGAACAGAAAGGAACTGCGTTTAAAAGTAAAAATTGAGGTACCATTCAATCCAGCAGGCACACCACTGGGCCTCTCACCTGAGAAGACCAGAATCGAAAAGACACACGCTGCAAAAGCTGCACTGGAGCCTTATTCAAAAGAGCCAAGATGGGAAGCAACCAAAATGTCCATCAACGGGTGAGTGGATAAAGAAGAAGGGGTCCATGTACACAATGAAATATTAGCCAAGGAAAACAATGAAACACTGCTCTTTGAGGCACCAGAGATGAGCCTGGAGATAATCACAAAACATGAGGTAAGTCGGAAAGCAAAAGACCTCTATCCTATGCTATCCCTTATAGGCGTTACCTAATAACTGACACAAATGAACATATTTCCACAGAGAAAGACACTCACAGACTTAGAAAACCAACTGTGCTCATCTAAAAGGAAAGGTGGGGGGAATGGATAAATGAGAGAAGTGTTACTCTACATATCCAAATACATATTATATACATATTTCAAAGAGACCGACCATATAGCAAGGGAGGTCTACAGAACACTCTGTAATATTTTATATGGGAAGAGGATCTGTGGAAAAGACATATATAATGTACAAATGAAGCAGATTGTGTACCCCTAAGACAAACAATATTCTAATCTTTACCCCGATTAAAACAATTAACAAAAACAAGAAGTAATGAGACATAAACTTATGGGGGTTTCTCCTGGCACATGCCATATTAATTTACAACCTAGGAACACGACTTCCAGAAAGACTCTGCTGCCCTAGTACCCAGATTTGGGAATGGAGTAATGCTGCCTTCTTGTGGTCATTTCCCACAACAGCAGCTTTAAACCCACTGCTAAAGGTCACTAAACATTCAGCAACTTGCAATTCTGTAAATGACACCTGCCCTCCAAATAAATCCTGGGATCAAAAATGGATCAACAATTTCAAAAGAGGGCAACCTTCCAAGAAGACAATTTCAAGAGGTATATTGTACTCACAGTTTTTTTCTTTTAAGAGAAAAGAAAAAGGTGTGGAAAAATGATGTATTTTAGGAATTTTGAAAGACATGCAAACCCAAATTACAAAAACCTATCAGCTCACAGCAGTCAGAATGGCCATCAGCAAAAATGGTTCAAAAAATAAATGCTGAAGGGACTGTGGAGGCATGCGTACACTCGGCTCTCAGGGGGACGTGGTAAGAGCGACTAATGAAAACACAATGGAAGTGCCTTGAAAAGGTAAACATTGAGCTACCCGTCAATCAGTCATACCCACTGCTGGGCCTATCTCCTGAGAAAATGAGAATCAAAACGTCACAGGCTGGCAATCCTGCCCTCCAGCCATATTTAGCATAGCCAACATTTGGAAGCAATGAAAATCTCCATCAACAGAGGAATGCACCAAGAAGAACTGTTCCATTTACACAATGTAATATTACTCCAATAACAAATATAAGTTAAATTTAAAAGACAAACATAAGTAAGGAGACATCAGCATTTGTGGGTTTATTCAGGCACATTCCACTCTAATTTATAACCGAGGAACAACAAGGGCCGGAAGGTCTGTTTCCCTAGTACCAGAGTGGGGAACGTTGAAAGACTGCCGC
This sequence comes from Balaenoptera borealis, assembly GCF_965194805.1. NCBI lineage: Eukaryota > Metazoa > Chordata > Mammalia > Artiodactyla > Balaenopteridae > Balaenoptera > Balaenoptera borealis. Next base: position 134,228 of record NW_028122886.1, read on the forward strand.
CCTCTGGCCGTTACCTGCAAACGCAGGTTTAAGCCTGTGTTAATGGTCACCACAAAATGTCTTGAGGGAGGTAATGGCCAAATAATTTTAAAATAGGACACATACTTTAAGAAAACACTTTGAAGAACTAAGCTGTACTCACAGCCTGAAAAATGAAAAGGACCTGCCTTAAAGCTCAGTTTTAACGGATTATGAGACACATGCAAATTCAACCACAAAGACGTATCAGCTCACACCAGTCAGAATAACCGTCAGTAAAAAACTACAAAGAATAAATGCTGAAGGTGCTGTGGAGAAATGCAAACCCTCAACTTTAAGTGGGATGTAACCTGGAAAGAGCCACTCATGAGAACAGAATGGAGGTGCCTTTAAAAGGTAAACATTGAGCTACCTTATGATCCAGAGGCTTATTCCCGGACCTATAACCTAAGAGGACAGAATTGGAAAGAAAGAGGCAGGCAAATCTGCATTGCACAGTATTACAATAGCCAAGATACGGGAGTCACCAAAAAGTCCACCGACAGATGGGTGGACAAAGAAGAACTGCTACATGTACAGATGGATTATGAGCTAGCGATAAAATGAAACAATGCCATTTGCAGCACCATAGATGAGTCTAGAAGTAATCACGCAACTTGGAGTAAGTGACAAAGCGAAAGACATATATGCTACCATATCAGTTACAGGTGTTACCTACGAATTGATACCAACAAAGATATATCCACGCAGAAAGGCAATCACAGATTCAGTACAAAAACGTATGGTTCACCAAATGGAAAGGTGTGAGGATTGGACACATTACTATACTGGGGTTAACAGACGTATAAAAACACATGTGAAATACATAATCACCAAAGACGTACGCAATACCAAGAGAAGACTACTCAACATTGTGTCCTAACCTACATGGGAAAAGGATCCGAAGAAGAATAGATATATGTATATGTATGAAAGAACCACAACTTGCACACCTAGAACAAACAAAACATTGTAATCAAATTTGCTGTGATGAAAAACTAAAAATTAAAAATACGAACAAGAAGTAATGAGACATAAATTTAAAGGCTTTCTCCTGGCACATTCCATTGTAATTTACAACCTAGAACACGACTTCCATTAAGGCTCTGTTGCCCTGGTGACCAGATTTGGTAAAGGAGAAATGCTGCCGCCTTTTGCCGTTTCCCGCAAGAGCGGCTTTTAACCCACAGCTAATGGTCACTTAACATTCACAAGGACTCAGGGCTGTAAAGACACCTGCCCTCAAAACTGTGCTGAGGTAGGGAATGGATTAAAAAATTCAAAACAGGCAAATGTTTCAAGAAGACTGTATGAAGAGGTAAGTTTTACTCACTGTCTTTTTCAAGAAAGGAAAATGGATATAAGCTCAACCTCAGGAAGTATTAGACTCATGCAATCTAATCTACAAAACGGTTTCAACTCACACCAGTCGACTGACCATCAGCAAAAAGTCTACAGACAATAAATGCTGAAGGGGTTTTACAGAACTGTGTACCCTCTAGCTGATGGTGAGATGTAAAGTGGTTAAGAGCCAATAATGAGAACAGAAAGGAGCTGTGTTTGAAAGTAAAAATTGAGGTATCATTCAATCCAGCAGGTGCACCACTGGGCCTCTCACCTGAGAAGACCAGAATCGAGAAGACCCGGGCTGCAAAAGCTTCACTGCAGCCTTATTCACCATAGACAAGACAGTGAAGCAACCAAAATGTCCATCCACAGGTGAATGGATAAAGAAGAAGTGGTCCATGTACACAATGGAATATTAGCCATGGAAAACAGTGAAACACTGCTCTTTGAGGCGCCACAGATGAGCCTGGAGATAATCACAAAACATGAGGTCAGTCGGAAAGCAAAAGACCTATATTCTATGATATCACTTATAGGCGTTATCTAATAACTGACAAAAATGAACATATTTCCACAGAGAAAGGCACTCACAGACTTAGAAAAAAAACTATGCTTATCTAAAAGGGAAGGTGGGGGGATTGGATAAATGAAGATTAGCGTTACCATATGGATACAAACACATATTATATACATATATCAAAAAGACCCACCATATAGCAAGGGAGGTCTACGGAACACTCTGTAATAATTGACATGGGAAGAGGATCTCGAAATATATAGATATATATAATGTGTAAATGAACCAGAGTGTGTACACCTTGGACAGACAACATTCTAAACATTACCCCAATTTTAAAAATTAAAACAACAAACAAGAATTAATCAAACATAAACTTATGGGGGGGTTTCCTGGCACATTCCATTCAAATTTACAAGCTAGGAAAACCACTTCCAGAACGGCTCTGCTGCCCTAGTAACCAGATTTGATAATGGAGAAGTGCTCCTGCCTTGTGGCCGTTTAGTACAACAGCAGCTTACACCCAGTGCTAATGGTTACTAAATATTCACACACATTGCAGGCCTGTAAATGACACCTGCCTTCAAAAAAATATCCTGGGGACGAAAATCCACCAGAATATTAAAAAGAGGGCAATCTTTCAACAAGATAATTTCAAGAGGTATATTGAACTCACACTTTTTTCTAATACCAGAATAGAAAAACGCCTGGAAAAATGATAAATTTTAGGAATTTTTAAAGACATGCAAACCCAATTTACAAAAACCTATCAGCTCACTCCAGGCAGAATGTCCATCAGCAAAAATGCTGCAAACAATACATGCTGAAGGGATTGTGGAGAAATGTGTACCCTCAGCTGTAAGGGGGACGTGGGAAGAGCCACTAATGAAAACACAATGGAGGTGCTTTGAAAAGGTAAACATTGAGCTACCAGTGAATCAAGCATACCATCTGCTGGGCTTATCACCTGAGAAAATGAGATTCAAAAAGTCACAGGCTGGCAAACCTGTACGCCAGCAATGTTTACCATAGTCAACACTTGGAAGCAACAAAAATGTCCATCAACAGAGGAATGCACCAAGAAGAAGTGGTCCTTGTATACAATGGAATATTACTCCAGTAAAAAAATATAAATTAACTTTAAGAAACAAACAAATGTAAGGAGACATCAGCATTTGTGGGTTTATCCGAGCACATTCCACTCTAATTTATAACCGAAGAACACCACTGGCGGGTAGGTCTGTTTCCCAAGTACCAGCGTGGGGAACATAGAAAGGCTGCCACCCTCTGGCCGTTACCTGCAATAGCAGCTTTAAAGCCTGGGCTAATGGTCACTTCATATGAACAAGTACTGCTGGGCTATAAATGAAACCTGCTCTCAAAATGTCTTGAAGAAGGTAATGGTTAAAATATTTCAAAATTTGACACATACTTTAAGAAAACACTTTGAAGAGCTAAGCCATAATCACAGCTGGAAAAATGAAAAGGACATGCCTTAAAGTTCAATTTCAACGGATTATGAGACACATGCAAATTCAACCACAAAGAGGTATCAGCTCACACCAGTCAGAATAACCATCAGCAAAAAACCACATAGAATAAATGCTAAAGGTGCTGTGGAGAAATGCAAACCCTCAACTTTAAGTGGGACGTAATCTGGAAAGAGCCACTAAAGAGAACAGAATGGAGGTGCCTTTAAAAGGTTAACGCTGAGCTACCATATGATCCAGTACACCTATACCTGGACCTATAACCTAAGAAGACAGAATTGGAAAGACACAGGCAGGCAAATCTGCATTGCATAGTATTACAGTAGCCAAGATATGGAAGTAACCAAAAAGTCCACCGACAGATGGGTGGACAAAGAAGAACTGCTACATGTACAGATGGAATATGAGCTAGCGATAAAATGAAACAATGCCATTTGAAGCACCATAGATGAGTCTAGAAGTAATCACGCAACTTGGAGTAAGTGACAAAGCGAAAGACATATATGCTACCATATCAGTTACAGGTGTTACCTACGAATTGATACCAACAAAGATATATCCACGCAGAAAGGCAATCACAGATTCAGTACAAAAACGTATGGTTCACCAAATGGAAAGGTGTGAGGATTGGACACATTACTATACTGGGGTTAACAGACATATAAAAACACATGTGAAATACATAATCACCAAAGACGTACGCAATACCAAGAGAAGACTACTCAACATTGTGTCCTAACCTACATGGGAAAAGGATCCGAAGAAGAATAGATATATGTATATGTATGAAAGAACCACAACTTGCACACCTAGAACAAACAAAACATTGTAATCAAATTTGCTGTGATGAAAAACTAAAAATTAAAAATACGAACAAGAAGTAATGAGACATAAATTTAAAGGCTTTCTCCTGGCACATTCCATTGTAATTTACAACCTAGAACACGACTTCCATTAAGGCTCTGTTGCCCTGGTGACCAGATTTGGTAAAGGAGAAATGCTGCCGCCTTTTGCCGTTTCCCGCAAGAGCGGCTTTTAACCCACAGCTAATGGTCACTTAACATTCACAAGGACTCAGGGCTGTAAAGACACCTGCCCTCAAAACTGTGCTGAGGTAGGGAATGGATTAAAAAATTCAAAACAGGCAAATGTTTCAAGAAGACTGTATGAAGAGGTAAGTTTTACTCACTGTCTTTTTCAAGAAAGGAAAATGGATAAAAGCTCAACCTCAGGAAGTATTAGACTCATGCAATCTAATCTACAAAACGGTTTCAACTCACACCAGTCGACTGACCATCAGCAAAAAGTCTACAGACAATAAATGCTGAAGGGGTTTTACAGAACTGTGTACCCTCTAGCTGATGGTGAGATGTAAAGTGGTTAAGAGCCAATAATGAGAACAGAAAGGAGCTGCGTTTGAAAGTAAAAATTGAGGTATCATTCAATCCAGCAGGTGCACCACTGGGCCTCTCACCTGAGAAGACCAGAATCGAGAAGACCCGGGCTGCAAAAGCTTCACTGCAGCCTTATTCACTATAGACAAGACAGTGAAGCAACCAAAATGTCCATCCACAGGTGAATGGATAAAGAAGAAGTGGTCCATGTACACAATGGAATATTAGCCATGGAAAACAGTGAAACACTGCTCTTTGAGGCGCCACAGATGAGCCTGGAGATAATCACAAAACATGAGGTCAGTCGGAAAGCAAAAGACCTATATTCTATGATATCACTTATAGGCGTTATCTAATAACTGACAAAAATGAACACATTTCCACAGAGAAAGGCACTCACAGACTTAGAAAAAAAACTATGCTTATCTAAAAGGGAAGGTGGGGGGATTGGATAAATGAAGATTAGCGTTACCATATGGATACAAACACATATTATATACATATATCAAAAAGACCCACCATATAGCAAGGGAGGTCTACGGAACACTCTGTAATAATTGACATGGGAAGAGGATCTCGAAATATATAGATATATATAATGTGTAAATGAACCAGAGTGTGTACACCTTGGACAGACAACATTCTAAACATTACCCCAATTTTAAAAATTAAAACAACAAACAAGAATTAATCAAACATAAACTTATGGGGGGGTTTCCTGGCACATTCCATTCAAATTTACAAGCTAGGAAAACCACTTCCAGAACGGCTCTGCTGCCCTAGTAACCAGATTTGATAATGGAGAAGTGCTCCTGCCTTGTGGCCGTTACGTACAACAGCAGCTTACACCCAGTGCTAATGGTTACTAAATATTCACACACATTGCAGGCCTGTAAATGACACCTGCCTTCAAAAAAATATCCTGGGGACGAAAATCCACCAGAATATTAAAAAGAGGGCAATCTTTCAACAAGATAATTTCAAGAGGTATATTGAACTCACACTTTTTTCTAATACCAGAATAGAAAAACGCCTGGAAAAATGATAAATTTTAGGAATTTTTAAAGACATGCAAACCCAATTTACAAAAACCTATCAGCTCACTCCAGGCAGAATGTCCATCAGCAAAAATGCTGCAAACAATACATGCTGAAGGGATTGTGGAGAAATGTGTACCCTCAGCTGTAAGGGGGACGTGGGAAGAGCCACTAATGAAAACACAATGGAGGTGCTTTGAAAAGGTAAACATTGAGCTACCAGTGAATCAAGCATACCATCTGCTGGGCTTATCACCTGAGAAAATGAGATTCAAAAAGTCACAGGCTGGCAAACCTGTACGCCAGCAATGTTTACCATAGTCAACACTTGGAAGCAACAAAAATGTCCATCAACAGAGGAATGCACCAAGAAGAAGTGGTCCTTGTATACAATGGAATATTACTCCAGTAAAAAATATAAATTAACTTTAAAAAACAAACAAATGTAAGGAGACATCAGCATTTGTGGGTTTATCCGAGCACATTCCACTCTAATTTATAACCGAAGAACACCACTGGCGGGTAGGTCTGTTTCCCAAGTACCAGCGTGGGGAACATAGAAAGGCTGCCACCCTCTGGCCGTTACCTGCAATAGCAGCTTTAAAGCCTGGGCTAATGGTCACTTCATATGAACAAGTACTGCTGGGCTATAAATGAAACCTGCTCTCAAAATGTCTTGAAGAAGGTAATGGTTAAAATATTTCAAAATTTGACACATACTTTAAGAAAACACTTTGAAGAGCTAAGCCATAATCACAGCTGGAAAAATGAAAAGGACATGCCTTAAAGTTCAATTTCAACGGATTATGAGACACATGCAAATTCAACCACAACGAGGTATCAGCTCACACCAGTCAGAATAACCATCAGCAAAAAACCACATAGAATAAATGCTAAAGGTGCTGTGGAGAAATGCATACCCTCAACTTTAAGTGGGACGTAATCTGGAAAGAGCCACTAAAGAGAACAGAATGGAGGTGCCTTTAAAAGGTTAACGCTGAGCTACCATATGATCCAGTACACCTATACCTGGACCTATAACCTAAGAAGACAGAATTGGAAAGACACAGGCAGGCAAATCTGCATTGCATAGTATTACAGTAGCCAAGATATGGAAGTAACCAAAAAGTCCACCGACAGATGGGTGGACAAAGAAGAACTGCTACATGTACAGATGGAATATGAGCTAGCGAAAAAATGAAACAATGCCATTTGAAGCACCATAGATGAGTCTAGAAGTAATTACGCATCTTGGAGTAAGTGACAAAGCGAAAGACACATATCCTATCATATCACATACAGGTGTTACCTCAAAGTTGATACAAAGGAAGATATTTCCACAGAGAAAGGCAATCACAGATTCACTACTAAAACTTATGGCTCACCAAATGGAAAGGTGTGAGGATTGGATACATCACCATATTGAGGTTAACAGAGCTATACAAACACACGTGAAATATATAATCACCAAAGCCCTACAGATTACCAAGAGAAGACTACTGAACATTGTGTCATCACCTACATGGGAAAAGATTCCGAAGAAGAATAGATATATGTATATGTGTGAAAGAACCACATCTTGCACACCTAGAAGAAACAAACCATTGTAATCAAATTTGCTGTGATAAAAAATAAAAATTATGTTAAAAATACGCACAAGAAGTAATGACACATAAACTTCAAGGGCTTTTTCCTGGCACATTCCATTCTAATTTACAACCTAGCACACCACTTCCAATAAGGCTCTGTTGCCCTAGTAATCAGATTTGGTAAAGGAGAAATGCTGCCGCCTTGTGGCCGTTTCCCGCAAGAACAGCTTTAAACCCACAGCTAATGGTCACTTAAAATTCACAAGGACTCAGGGCTGTAAAGGACACCTGCCGTCAAAACTTGTGCTCGGGTAAGGAATGGACAAAAAAATTCAAAACAGGCAAATGTTTCAAGAAGGTAGTATGAAGAGGTAAGTATTCCTCACTCTCTTTAAAAAAAAAACAGGAAAATGGATAAAAGCTCAACCTAAGGAATTATTAGACTCAGGCAATCTATTCAACCAAAAGGTTTCAACTCACACCTGTCGACTGACCGTCAGCAAAAAGTCTACAAACAATAAATGCTGATGGGGTTGTAGAGAACTGTGTAACCTCTAGGTGCTGGTGAGATGTAAAGTGGTTAACAGCCAATAATGAGAACAGAAAGGAACTGCGTTTAAAAGTAAAAATTGAGGTACCATTCAATCCAGCAGGCACACCACTGGGCCTCTCACCTGAGAAGACCAGAATCGAAAAGACACACGCTGCAAAAGCTGCACTGCAGCCTTATTCAAAAGAGCCAAGATGGGAAGCAACCAAAATGTCCATCAACGGGTGAATGGATAAAGAAGAAGGGGTCCATGTACACAATGAAATATTAGCCAAGGAAAACAATGAAACACTGCTCTTTGAGGCACCAGAGATGAGCCTGGAGATAATCACAAAACATGAGGTAAGTCGGAAAGCAAAAGACCTCTATCCTATGATATTCCTTATAGGCGTTACCTAATAACTGACACAAATGAACATATTTCCACAGAGAAAGACACTCACAGACTTAGAAAACCAACTGTGCTCATCTAAAAGGAAAGGTGGGGGGAATGGATAAATGAGAGAAGTGTTACTCTACATATCCAAATACATATTATATACATATTTCAAAGAGACCGACCATATAGCAAGGGAGGTCTACAGAACACTCTGTAATATTTTATATGGGAAGAGGATCTGTGGAAAAGACATATATAATGTACAAATGAAGCAGATTGTGTACCCCTAAGACAAACAATATTCTAATCTTTACCCCGATTAAAACAATTAACAAAAACAAGAAGTAATGAGACATAAACTTATGGGGGTTTCTCCTGGCACATGCCATATTAATTTACAACCTAGGAACACGACTTCCAGAAAGACTCTGCTGCCCTAGTACCCAGATTTGGGAATGGAGTAATGCTGCCTTCTTGTGGTCATTTCCCACAACAGCAGCTTTAAACCCACTGCTAAAGGTCACTAAACATTCAGCAACTTGCAATTCTGTAAATGACACCTGCCCTCCAAATAAATCCTGGGATCAAAAATGGATCAACAATTTCAAAAGAGGGCAACCTTCCAAGAAGACAATTTCAAGAGGTATATTGTACTCACAGTTTTTTTCTTTTAAGAGAAAAGAAAAAGGTGTGGAAAAATGATGTATTTTAGGAATTTTGAAAGACATGCAAACCCAAATTACAAAAACCTATCAGCTCACAGCAGTCAGAATGGCCATCAGCAAAAATGGTTCAAAAAATAAATGCTGAAGGGACTGTGGAGGCATGCGTACACTCGGCTCTCAGGGGGACGTGGTAAGAGCGACTAATGAAAACACAATGGAAGTGCCTTGAAAAGGTAAACATTGAGCTACCCGTCAATCAGTCATACCCACTGCTGGGCCTATCTCCTGAGAAAATGAGAATCAAAACGTCACAGGCTGGCAATCCTGCCCTCCAGCCATATTTAGCATAGCCAACATTTGGAAGCAATGAAAATCTCCATCAACAGAGGAATGCACCAAGAAGAACTGTTCCATTTACACAATGTAATATTACTCCAATAACAAATATAAGTTAAATTTAAAAGACAAACATAAGTAAGGAGACATCAGCATTTGTGGGTTTATTCAGGCACATTCCACTCTAATTTATAACCGAGGAACAACAAGGGCCGGAAGGTCTGTTTCCCTAGTACCAGAGTGGGGAACGTTGAAAGACTGCCGCCCTCTGGCCGTTACCTGCAAACGCAGGTTTAAGCCTGTGTTAATGGTCACCACAAAATGTCTTGAGGGAGGTAATGGCCAAATAATTTTAAAATAGGACACATACTTTAAGAAAACACTTTGAAGAACTAAGCTGTACTCACAGCCTGAAAAATGAAAAGGACCTGCCTTAAAGCTCAGTTTTAACGGATTATGAGACACATGCAAATTCAACCACAAAGACGTATCAGCTCACACCAGTCAGAATAACCGTCAGTAAAAAACTACAAAGAATAAATGCTGAAGGTGCTGTGGAGAAATGCAAACCCTCAACTTTAAGTGGGATGTAACCTGGAAAGAGCCACTCATGAGAACAGAATGGAGGTGCCTTTAAAAGGTAAACATTGAGCTACCTTATGATCCAGAGGCTTATTCCCGGACCTATAACCTAAGAGGACAGAATTGGAAAGAAAGAGGCAGGCAAATCTGCATTGCACAGTATTACAATAGCCAAGATACGGGAGTCACCAAAAAGTCCACCGACAGATGGGTGGACAAAGAAGAACTGCTACATGTACAGATGGATTATGAGCTAGCGATAAAATGAAACAATGCCATTTGCAGCACCATAGATGAGTCTAGAAGTAATCACGCAACTTGGAGTAAGTGACAAAGCGAAAGACATATATGCTACCATATCAGTTACAGGTGTTACCTACGAATTGATACCAACAAAGATATATCCACGCAGAAAGGCAATCACAGATTCAGTACAAAAACGTATGGTTCACCAAATGGAAAGGTGTGAGGATTGGACACATTACTATACTGGGGTTAACAGACGTATAAAAACACATGTGAAATACATAATCACCAAAGACGTACGCAATACCAAGAGAAGACTACTCAACATTGTGTCCTAACCTACATGGGAAAAGGATCCGAAGAAGAATAGATATATGTATATGTATGAAAGAACCACAACTTGCACACCTAGAACAAACAAAACATTGTAATCAAATTTGCTGTGATGAAAAACTAAAAATTAAAAATACGAACAAGAAGTAATGAGACATAAATTTAAAGGCTTTCTCCTGGCACATTCCATTGTAATTTACAACCTAGAACACGACTTCCATTAAGGCTCTGTTGCCCTGGTGACCAGATTTGGTAAAGGAGAAATGCTGCCGCCTTTTGCCGTTTCCCGCAAGAGCGGCTTTTAACCCACAGCTAATGGTCACTTAACATTCACAAGGACTCAGGGCTGTAAAGACACCTGCCCTCAAAACTGTGCTGAGGTAGGGAATGGATTAAAAAATTCAAAACAGGCAAATGTTTCAAGAAGACTGTATGAAGAGGTAAGTTTTACTCACTGTCTTTTTCAAGAAAGGAAAATGGATAAAAGCTCAACCTCAGGAAGTATTAGACTCATGCAATCTAATCTACAAAACGGTTTCAACTCACACCAGTCGACTGACCATCAGCAAAAAGTCTACAGACAATAAATGCTGAAGGGGTTTTACAGAACTGTGTACCCTCTAGCTGATGGTGAGATGTAAAGTGGTTAAGAGCCAATAATGAGAACAGAAAGGAGCTGCGTTTGAAAGTAAAAATTGAGGTATCATTCAATCCAGCAGGTGCACCACTGGGCCTCTCACCTGAGAAGACCAGAATCGAGAAGACCCGGGCTGCAAAAGCTTCACTGCAGCCTTATTCACTATAGACAAGACAGTGAAGCAACCAAAATGTCCATCCACAGGTGAATGGATAAAGAAGAAGTGGTCCATGTACACAATGGAATATTAGCCATGGAAAACAGTGAAACACTGCTCTTTGAGGCGCCACAGATGAGCCTGGAGATAATCACAAAACATGAGGTCAGTCGGAAAGCAAAAGACCTATATTCTATGATATCACTTATAGGCGTTATCTAATAACTGACAAAAATGAACATATTTCCACAGAGAAAGGCACTCACAGACTTAGAAAAAAAACTATGCTTATCTAAAAGGGAAGGTGGCGGGATTGGATAAATGAAGATTAGCGTTACCATATGGATACAAACACATATTATATACATATATCAAAAAGACCCACCATATAGCAAGGGAGGTCTACGGAACACTCTGTAATAATTGACATGGGAAGAGGATCTCGAAATATATAGATATATATAATGTGTAAATGAACCAGAGTGTGTACACCTTGGACAGACAACATTCTAAACATTACCCCAATTTTAAAAATTAAAACAACAAACAAGAATTAATCAAACATAAACTTATGGGGGGGTTTCCTGGCACATTCCATTCAAATTTACAAGCTAGGAAAACCACTTCCAGAACGGCTCTGCTGCCCTAGTAACCAGATTTGATAATGGAGAAGTGCTCCTGCCTTGTGGCCGTTTAGTACAACAGCAGCTTACACCCAGTGCTAATGGTTACTAAATATTCACACACATTGCAGGCCTGTAAATGACACCTGCCTTCAAAAAAATATCCTGGGGACGAAAATCCACCAGAATATTAAAAAGAGGGCAATCTTTCAACAAGATAATTTCAAGAGGTATATTGAACTCACACTTTTTTCTAATACCAGAATAGAAAAACGCCTGGAAAAATGATAAATTTTAGGAATTTTTAAAGACATGCAAACCCAATTTACAAAAACCTATCAGCTCACTCCAGGCAGAATGTCCATCAGCAAAAATGCTGCAAACAATACATGCTGAAGGGATTGTGGAGAAATGTGTACCCTCAGCTGTAAGGGGGACGTGGGAAGAGCCACTAATGAAAACACAATGGAGGTGCTTTGAAAAGGTAAACATTGAGCTACCAGTGAATCAAGCATACCATCTGCTGGGCTTATCACCTGAGAAAATGAGATTCAAAAAGTCACAGGCTGGCAAACCTGTACGCCAGCAATGTTTACCATAGTCAACACTTGGAAGCAACAAAAATGTCCATCAACAGAGGAATGCACCAAGAAGAAGTGGTCCTTGTATACAATGGAATATTACTCCAGTAAAAAATATAAATTAACTTTAAAAAACAAACAAATGTAAGGAGACATCAGCATTTGTGGGTTTATCCGAGCACATTCCACTCTAATTTATAACCGAAGAACACCACTGGCGGGTAGGTCTGTTTCCCAAGTACCAGCGTGGGGAACATAGAAAGGCTGCCACCCTCTGGCCGTTACCTGCAATAGCAGCTTTAAAGCCTGGGCTAATGGTCACTTCATATGAACAAGTACTGCTGGGCTATAAATGAAACCTGCTCTCAAAATGTCTTGAAGAAGGTAATGGTTAAAATATTTCAAAATTTGACACATACTTTAAGAAAACACTTTGAAGAGCTAAGCCATAATCACAGCTGGAAAAATGAAAAGGACATGCCTTAAAGTTCAATTTCAACGGATTATGAGACACATGCAAATTCAACCACAAAGAGGTATCAGCTCACACCAGTCAGAATAACCATCAGCAAAAAACCACATAGAATAAATGCTAAAGGTGCTGTGGAGAAATGCATACCCTCAACTTTAAGTGGGACGTAATCTGGAAAGAGCCACTAAAGAGAACAGAATGGAGGTGCCTTTAAAAGGTTAACGCTGAGCTACCATATGATCCAGTACACCTATACCTGGACCTATAACCTAAGAAGACAGAATTGGAAAGACACAGGCAGGCAAATCTGCATTGCATAGTATTACAGTAGCCAAGATATGGAAGTAACCAAAAAGTCCACCGACAGATGGGTGGACAAAGAAGAACTGCTACATGTACAGATGGAATATGAGCTAGCGAAAAAATGAAACAATGCCATTTGAAGCACCATAGATGAGTCTAGAAGTAATTACGCATCTTGGAGTAAGTGACAAAGCGAAAGACACATATCCTATCATATCACATACAGGTGTTACCTCAAAGTTGATACAAAGGAAGATATTTCCACAGAGAAAGGCAATCACAGATTCACTACTAAAACTTATGGCTCACCAAATGGAAAGGTGTGAGGATTGGATACATCACCATATTGAGGTTAACAGAGCTATACAAACACACGTGAAATATATAATCACCAAAGCCCTACAGATTACCAAGAGAAGACTACTGAACATTGTGTCATCACCTACATGGGAAAAGATTCCGAAGAAGAATAGATATATGTATATGTGTGAAAGAACCACATCTTGCACACCTAGAAGAAACAAACCATTGTAATCAAATTTGCTGTGATAAAAAATAAAAATTATGTTAAAAATACGCACAAGAAGTAATGACACATAAACTTCAAGGGCTTTTTCCTGGCACATTCCATTCTAATTTACAACCTAGCACACCACTTCCAATAAGGCTCTGTTGCCCTAGTAATCAGATTTGGTAAAGGAGAAATGCTGCCGCCTTGTGGCCGTTTCCCGCAAGAACAGCTTTAAACCCACAGCTAATGGTCACTTAAAATTCACAAGGACTCAGGGCTGTAAAGGACACCTGCCGTCAAAACTTGTGCTCGGGTAAGGAATGGACAAAAAAATTCAAAACAGGCAAATGTTTCAAGAAGGTAGTATGAAGAGGTAAGTATTCCTCACTCTCTTTAAAAAAAAAACAGGAAAATGGATAAAAGCTCAACCTAAGGAATTATTAGACTCAGGCAATCTATTCAACCAAAAGGTTTCAACTCACACCTGTCGACTGACCGTCAGCAAAAAGTCTACAAACAATAAATGCTGATGGGGTTGTAGAGAACTGTGTAACCTCTAGGTGCTGGTGAGATGTAAAGTGGTTAACAGCCAATAATGAGAACAGAAAGGAACTGCGTTTAAAAGTAAAAATTGAGGTACCATTCAATCCAGCAGGCACACCACTGGGCCTCTCACCTGAGAAGACCAGAATCGAAAAGACACACGCTGCAAAAGCTGCACTGCAGCCTTATTCAAAAGAGCCAAGATGGGAAGCAACCAAAATGTCCATCAACGGGTGAATGGATAAAGAAGAAGGGGTCCATGTACACAATGAAATATTAGCCAAGGAAAACAATGAAACACTGCTCTTTGAGGCACCAGAGATGAGCCTGGAGATAATCACAAAACATGAGGTAAGTCGGAAAGCAAAAGACCTCTATCCTATGATATTCCTTATAGGCGTTACCTAATAACTGACACAAATGAACATATTTCCACAGAGAAAGACACTCACAGACTTAGAAAACCAACTGTGCTCATCTAAAAGGAAAGGTGGGGGGAATGGATAAATGAGAGAAGTGTTACTCTACATATCCAAATACATATTATATACATATTTCAAAGAGACCGACCATATAGCAAGGGAGGTCTACAGAACACTCTGTAATATTTTATATGGGAAGAGGATCTGTGGAAAAGACATATATAATGTACAAATGAAGCAGATTGTGTACCCCTAAGACAAACAATATTCTAATCTTTACCCCGATTAAAACAATTAACAAAAACAAGAAGTAATGAGACATAAACTTATGGGGGTTTCTCCTGGCACATGCCATATTAATTTACAACCTAGGAACACGACTTCCAGAAAGACTCTGCTGCCCTAGTACCCAGATTTGGGAATGGAGTAATGCTGCCTTCTTGTGGTCATTTCCCACAACAGCAGCTTTAAACCCACTGCTAAAGGTCACTAAACATTCAGCAACTTGCAATTCTGTAAATGACACCTGCCCTCCAAATAAATCCTGGGATCAAAAATGGATCAACAATTTCAAAAGAGGGCAACCTTCCAAGAAGACAATTTCAAGAGGTATATTGTACTCACAGTTTTTTTCTTTTAAGAGAAAAGAAAAAGGTGTGGAAAAATGATGTATTTTAGGAATTTTGAAAGACATGCAAACCCAAATTACAAAAACCTATCAGCTCACAGCAGTCAGAATGGCCATCAGCAAAAATGGTTCAAAAAATAAATGCTGAAGGGACTGTGGAGGCATGCGTACACTCGGCTCTCAGGGGGACGTGGTAAGAGCGACTAATGAAAACACAATGGAAGTGCCTTGAAAAGGTAAACATTGAGCTACCCGTCAATCAGTCATACCCACTGCTGGGCCTATCTCCTGAGAAAATGAGAATCAAAACGTCACAGGCTGGCAATCCTGCCCTCCAGCCATATTTAGCATAGCCAACATTTGGAAGCAATGAAAATCTCCATCAACAGAGGAATGCACCAAGAAGAACTGTTCCATTTACACAATGTAATATTACTCCAATAACAAATATAAGTTAAATTTAAAAGACAAACATAAGTAAGGAGACATCAGCATTTGTGGGTTTATTCAGGCACATTCCACTCTAATTTATAACCGAGGAACAACAAGGGCCGGAAGGTCTGTTTCCCTAGTACCAGAGTGGGGAACGTTGAAAGACTGCCGCCCTCTGGCCGTTACCTGCAAACGCAGGTTTAAGCCTGTGTTAATGGTCACCACAAAATGTCTTGAGGGAGGTAATGGCCAAATAATTTTAAAATAGGACACATACTTTAAGAAAACACTTTGAAGAACTAAGCTGTACTCACAGCCTGAAAAATGAAAAGGACCTGCCTTAAAGCTCAGTTTTAACGGATTATGAGACACATGCAAATTCAACCACAAAGACGTATCAGCTCACACCAGTCAGAATAACCGTCAGTAAAAAACTACAAAGAATAAATGCTGAAGGTGCTGTGGAGAAATGCAAACCCTCAACTTTAAGTGGGATGTAACCTGGAAAGAGCCACTCATGAGAACAGAATGGAGGTGCCTTTAAAAGGTAAACATTGAGCTACCTTATGATCCAGAGGCTTATTCCCGGACCTATAACCTAAGAGGACAGAATTGGAAAGAAAGAGGCAGGCAAATCTGCATTGCACAGTATTACAATAGCCAAGATACGGGAGTCACCAAAAAGTCCACCGACAGATGGGTGGACAAAGAAGAACTGCTACATGTACAGATGGATTATGAGCTAGCGATAAAATGAAACAATGCCATTTGCAGCACCATAGATGAGTCTAGAAGTAATCACGCAACTTGGAGTAAGTGACAAAGCGAAAGACATATATGCTACCATATCAGTTACAGGTGTTACCTACGAATTGATACCAACAAAGATATATCCACGCAGAAAGGCAATCACAGATTCAGTACAAAAACGTATGGTTCACCAAATGGAAAGGTGTGAGGATTGGACACATTACTATACTGGGGTTAACAGACGTATAAAAACACATGTGAAATACATAATCACCAAAGACGTACGCAATACCAAGAGAAGACTACTCAACATTGTGTCCTAACCTACATGGGAAAAGGATCCGAAGAAGAATAGATATATGTATATGTATGAAAGAACCACAACTTGCACACCTAGAACAAACAAAACATTGTAATCAAATTTGCTGTGATGAAAAACTAAAAATTAAAAATACGAACAAGAAGTAATGAGACATAAATTTAAAGGCTTTCTCCTGGCACATTCCATTGTAATTTACAACCTAGAACACGACTTCCATTAAGGCTCTGTTGCCCTGGTGACCAGATTTGGTAAAGGAGAAATGCTGCCGCCTTTTGCCGTTTCCCGCAAGAGCGGCTTTTAACCCACAGCTAATGGTCACTTAACATTCACAAGGACTCAGGGCTGTAAAGACACCTGCCCTCAAAACTGTGCTGAGGTAGGGAATGGATTAAAAAATTCAAAACAGGCAAATGTTTCAAGAAGACTGTATGAAGAGGTAAGTTTTACTCACTGTCTTTTTCAAGAAAGGAAAATGGATAAAAGCTCAACCTCAGGAAGTATTAGACTCATGCAATCTAATCTACAAAACGGTTTCAACTCACACCAGTCGACTGACCATCAGCAAAAAGTCTACAGACAATAAATGCTGAAGGGGTTTTACAGAACTGTGTACCCTCTAGCTGATGGTGAGATGTAAAGTGGTTAAGAGCCAATAATGAGAACAGAAAGGAGCTGTGTTTGAAAGTAAAAATTGAGGTATCATTCAATCCAGCAGGTGCACCACTGGGCCTCTCACCTGAGAAGACCAGAATCGAGAAGACCCGGGCTGCAAAAGCTTCACTGCAGCCTTATTCACTATAGACAAGACAGTGAAGCAACCAAAATGTCCATCCACAGGTGAATGGATAAAGAAGAAGTGGTCCATGTACACAATGGAATATTAGCCATGGAAAACAGTGAAACACTGCTCTTTGAGGCGCCACAGATGAGCCTGGAGATAATCACAAAACATGAGGTCAGTCGGAAAGCAAAAGACCTATATTCTATGATATCACTTATAGGCGTTATCTAATAACTGACAAAAATGAACATATTTCCACAGAGAAAGGCACTCACAGACTTAGAAAAAAAACTATGCTTATCTAAAAGGGAAGGTGGGGGGATTGGATAAATGAAGATTAGCGTTACCATATGGATACAAACACATATTATATACATATATCAAAAAGACCCACCATATAGCAAGGGAGGTCTACGGAACACTCTGTAATAATTGACATGGGAAGAGGATCTCGAAATATATAGATATATATAATGTGTAAATGAACCAGAGTGTGTACACCTTGGACAGACAACATTCTAAACATTACCCCAATTTTAAAAATTAAAACAACAAACAAGAATTAATCAAACATAAACTTATGGGGGGGTTTCCTGGCACATTCCATTCAAATTTACAAGCTAGGAAAACCACTTCCAGAACGGCTCTGCTGCCCTAGTAACCAGATTTGATAATGGAGAAGTGCTCCTGCCTTGTGGCCGTTACGTACAACAGCAGCTTACACCCAGTGCTAATGGTTACTAAATATTCACACACATTGCAGGCCTGTAAATGACACCTGCCTTCAAAAAAATATCCTGGGGACGAAAATCCACCAGAATATTAAAAAGAGGGCAATCTTTCAACAAGATAATTTCAAGAGGTATATTGAACTTACACTTTTTTCTAATACCAGAATAGAAAAACGCCTGGAAAAATGAAAAATTTTAGGAATTTTTAAAGACATGCAAACCCAATTTACAAAAACCTATCAGCTCACTCCAGGCAGAATGTCCATCAGCAAAAATGCTGCAAACAATACATGCTGAAGGGATTGTGGAGAAATGTGTACCCTCAGCTGTAAGGGGGACGTGGGAAGAGCCACTAATGAAAACACAATGGAGGTGCTTTGAAAAGGTAAACATTGAGCTACCAGTGAATCAAGCATACCATCTGCTGGGCTTATCACCTGAGAAAATGAGATTCAAAAAGTCACAGGCTGGCAAACCTGTACGCCAGCAATGTTTACCATAGTCAACACTTGGAAGCAACAAAAATGTCCATCAACAGAGGAATGCACCAAGAAGAAGTGGTCCTTGTATACAATGGAATATTACTCCAGTAAAAAATATAAATTAACTTTAAGAAACAAACAAATGTAAGGAGACATCAGCATTTGTGGGTTTATCCGAGCACATTCCACTCTAATTTATAACCGAAGAACACCACTGGCGGGTAGGTCTGTTTCCCAAGTACCAGCGTGGGGAACATAGAAAGGCTGCCACCCTCTGGCCGTTACCTGCAATAGCAGCTTTAAAGCCTGGGCTAATGGTCACTTCATATGAACAAGTACTGCTGGGCTATAAATGAAACCTGCTCTCAAAATGTCTTGAAGAAGGTAATGGTTAAAATATTTCAAAATTTGACACATACTTTAAGAAAACACTTTGAAGAGCTAAGCCATAATCACAGCTGGAAAAATGAAAAGGACATGCCTTAAAGTTCAATTTCAACGGATTATGAGACACATGCAAATTCAACCACAAAGAGGTATCAGCTCACACCAGTCAGAATAACCATCAGCAAAAAACCACATAGAATAAATGCTAAAGGTGCTGTGGAGAAATGCATACCCTCAACTTTAAGTGGGACGTAATCTGGAAAGAGCCACTAAAGAGAACAGAATGGAGGTGCCTTTAAAAGGTTAACGCTGAGCTACCATATGATCCAGTACACCTATACCTGGACCTATAACCTAAGAAGACAGAATTGGAAAGACACAGGCAGGCAAATCTGCATTGCATAGTATTACAGTAGCCAAGATATGGAAGTAACCAAAAAGTCCACCGACAGATGGGTGGACAAAGAAGAACTGCTACATGTACAGATGGAATATGAGCTAGCGAAAAAATGAAACAATGCCATTTGAAGCACCATAGATGAGTCTAGAAGTAATTACGCATCTTGGAGTAAGTGACAAAGCGAAAGACACATATCCTATCATATCACATACAGGTGTTACCTCAAAGTTGATACAAAGGAAGATATTTCCACAGAGAAAGGCAATCACAGATTCACTACTAAAACTTATGGCTCACCAAATGGAAAGGTGTGAGGATTGGATACATCACCATATTGAGGTTAACAGAGCTATACAAACACACGTGAAATATATAATCACCAAAGCCCTACAGATTACCAAGAGAAGACTACTGAACATTGTGTCATCACCTACATGGGAAAAGATTCCGAAGAAGAATAGATATATGTATATGTGTGAAAGAACCACATCTTGCACACCTAGAAGAAACAAACCATTGTAATCAAATTTGCTGTGATAAAAAATAAAAATTATGTTAAAAATACGCACAAGAAGTAATGACACATAAACTTCAAGGGCTTTTTCCTGGCACATTCCATTCTAATTTACAACCTAGCACACCACTTCCAATAAGGCTCTGTTGCCCTAGTAATCAGATTTGGTAAAGGAGAAATGCTGCCGCCTTGTGGCCGTTTCCCGCAAGAACAGCTTTAAACCCACAGCTAATGGTCACTTAAAATTCACAAGGACTCAGGGCTGTAAAGGACACCTGCCGTCAAAACTTGTGCTCGGGTAAGGAATGGACAAAAAAATTCAAAACAGGCAAATGTTTCAAGAAGGTAGTATGAAGAGGTAAGTATTCCTCACTCTCTTTAAAAAAAAAACAGGAAAATGGATAAAAGCTCAACCTAAGGAATTATTAGACTCAGGCAATCTATTCAACCAAAAGGTTTCAACTCACACCTGTCGACTGACCGTCAGCAAAAAGTCTACAAACAATAAATGCTGATGGGGTTGTAGAGAACTGTGTAACCTCTAGGTGCTGGTGAGATGTAAAGTGGTTAACAGCCAATAATGAGAACAGAAAGGAACTGCGTTTAAAAGTAAAAATTGAGGTACCATTCAATCCAGCAGGCACACCACTGGGCCTCTCACCTGAGAAGACCAGAATCGAAAAGACACACGCTGCAAAAGCTGCACTGCAGCCTTATTCAAAAGAGCCAAGATGGGAAGCAACCAAAATGTCCATCAACGGGTGAATGGATAAAGAAGAAGGGGTCCATGTACACAATGAAATATTAGCCAAGGAAAACAATGAAACACTGCTCTTTGAGGCACCAGAGATGAGCCTGGAGATAATCACAAAACATGAGGTAAGTCGGAAAGCAAAAGACCTCTATCCTATGATATTCCTTATAGGCGTTACCTAATAACTGACACAAATGAACATATTTCCACAGAGAAAGACACTCACAGACTTAGAAAACCAACTGTGCTCATCTAAAAGGAAAGGTGGGGGGAATGGATAAATGAGAGAAGTGTTACTCTACATATCCAAATACATATTATATACATATTTCAAAGAGACCGACCATATAGCAAGGGAGGTCTACAGAACACTCTGTAATATTTTATATGGGAAGAGGATCTGTGGAAAAGACATATATAATGTACAAATGAAGCAGATTGTGTACCCCTAAGACAAACAATATTCTAATCTTTACCCCGATTAAAACAATTAACAAAAACAAGAAGTAATGAGACATAAACTTATGGGGGTTTCTCCTGGCACATGCCATATTAATTTACAACCTAGGAACACGACTTCCAGAAAGACTCTGCTGCCCTAGTACCCAGATTTGGGAATGGAGTAATGCTGCCTTCTTGTGGTCATTTCCCACAACAGCAGCTTTAAACCCACTGCTAAAGGTCACTAAACATTCAGCAACTTGCAATTCTGTAAATGACACCTGCCCTCCAAATAAATCCTGGGATCAAAAATGGATCAACAATTTCAAAAGAGGGCAACCTTCCAAGAAGACAATTTCAAGAGGTATATTGTACTCACAGTTTTTTTCTTTTAAGAGAAAAGAAAAAGGTGTGGAAAAATGATGTATTTTAGGAATTTTGAAAGACATGCAAACCCAAATTACAAAAACCTATCAGCTCACAGCAGTCAGAATGGCCATCAGCAAAAATGGTTCAAAAAATAAATGCTGAAGGGACTGTGGAGGCATGCGTACACTCGGCTCTCAGGGGGACGTGGTAAGAGCGACTAATGAAAACACAATGGAAGTGCCTTGAAAAGGTAAACATTGAGCTACCCGTCAATCAGTCATACCCACTGCTGGGCCTATCTCCTGAGAAAATGAGAATCAAAACGTCACAGGCTGGCAATCCTGCCCTCCAGCCATATTTAGCATAGCCAACATTTGGAAGCAATGAAAATCTCCATCAACAGAGGAATGCACCAAGAAGAACTGTTCCATTTACACAATGTAATATTACTCCAATAACAAATATAAGTTAAATTTAAAAGACAAACATAAGTAAGGAGACATCAGCATTTGTGGGTTTATTCAGGCACATTCCACTCTAATTTATAACCGAGGAACAACAAGGGCCGGAAGGTCTGTTTCCCTAGTACCAGAGTGGGGAACGTTGAAAGACTGCCGCCCTCTGGCCGTTACCTGCAAACGCAGGTTTAAGCCTGTGTTAATGGTCACCACAAAATGTCTTGAGGGAGGTAATGGCCAAATAATTTTAAAATAGGACACATACTTTAAGAAAACACTTTGAAGAACTAAGCTGTACTCACAGCCTGAAAAATGAAAAGGACCTGCCTTAAAGCTCAGTTTTAACGGATTATGAGACACATGCAAATTCAACCACAAAGACGTATCAGCTCACACCAGTCAGAATAACCGTCAGTAAAAAACTACAAAGAATAAATGCTGAAGGTGCTGTGGAGAAATGCAAACCCTCAACTTTAAGTGGGATGTAACCTGGAAAGAGCCACTCATGAGAACAGAATGGAGGTGCCTTTAAAAGGTAAACATTGAGCTACCTTATGATCCAGAGGCTTATTCCCGGACCTATAACCTAAGAGGACAGAATTGGAAAGAAAGAGGCAGGCAAATCTGCATTGCACAGTATTACAATAGCCAAGATACGGGAGTCACCAAAAAGTCCACCGACAGATGGGTGGACAAAGAAGAACTGCTACATGTACAGATGGATTATGAGCTAGCGATAAAATGAAACAATGCCATTTGCAGCACCATAGATGAGTCTAGAAGTAATCACGCAACTTGGAGTAAGTGACAAAGCGAAAGACATATATGCTACCATATCAGTTACAGGTGTTACCTACGAATTGATACCAACAAAGATATATCCACGCAGAAAGGCAATCACAGATTCAGTACAAAAACGTATGGTTCACCAAATGGAAAGGTGTGAGGATTGGACACATTACTATACTGGGGTTAACAGACATATAAAAACACATGTGAAATACATAATCACCAAAGACGTACGCAATACCAAGAGAAGACTACTCAACATTGTGTCCTAACCTACATGGGAAAAGGATCCGAAGAAGAATAGATATATGTATATGTATGAAAGAACCACAACTTGCACACCTAGAACAAACAAAACATTGTAATCAAATTTGCTGTGATGAAAAACTAAAAATTAAAAATACGAACAAGAAGTAATGAGACATAAATTTAAAGGCTTTCTCCTGGCACATTCCATTGTAATTTACAACCTAGAACACGACTTCCATTAAGGCTCTGTTGCCCTGGTGACCAGATTTGGTAAAGGAGAAATGCTGCCGCCTTTTGCCGTTTCCCGCAAGAGCGGCTTTTAACCCACAGCTAATGGTCACTTAACATTCACAAGGACTCAGGGCTGTAAAGACACCTGCCCTCAAAACTGTGCTGAGGTAGGGAATGGATTAAAAAATTCAAAACAGGCAAATGTTTCAAGAAGACTGTATGAAGAGGTAAGTTTTACTCACTGTCTTTTTCAAGAAAGGAAAATGGATAAAAGCTCAACCTCAGGAAGTATTAGACTCATGCAATCTAATCTACAAAACGGTTTCAACTCACACCAGTCGACTGACCATCAGCAAAAAGTCTACAGACAATAAATGCTGAAGGGGTTTTACAGAACTGTGTACCCTCTAGCTGATGGTGAGATGTAAAGTGGTTAAGAGCCAATAATGAGAACAGAAAGGAGCTGCGTTTGAAAGTAAAAATTGAGGTATCATTCAATCCAGCAGGTGCACCACTGGGCCTCTCACCTGAGAAGACCAGAATCGAGAAGACCCGGGCTGCAAAAGCTTCACTGCAGCCTTATTCACTATAGACAAGACAGTGAAGCAACCAAAATGTCCATCCACAGGTGAATGGATAAAGAAGAAGTGGTCCATGTACACAATGGAATATTAGCCATGGAAAACAGTGAAACACTGCTCTTTGAGGCGCCACAGATGAGCCTGGAGATAATCACAAAACATGAGGTCAGTCGGAAAGCAAAAGACCTATATTCTATGATATCACTTATAGGCGTTATCTAATAACTGACAAAAATGAACATATTTCCACAGAGAAAGGCACTCACAGACTTAGAAAAAAAACTATGCTTATCTAAAAGGGAAGGTGGGGGGATTGGATAAATGAAGATTAGCGTTACCATATGGATACAAACACATATTATATACATATATCAAAAAGACCCACCATATAGCAAGGGAGGTCTACGGAACACTCTGTAATAATTGACATGGGAAGAGGATCTCGAAATATATAGATATATATAATGTGTAAATGAACCAGAGTGTGTACACCTTGGACAGACAACATTCTAAACATTACCCCAATTTTAAAAATTAAAACAACAAACAAGAATTAATCAAACATAAACTTATGGGGGGGTTTCCTGGCACATTCCATTCAAATTTACAAGCTAGGAAAATCACTTCCAGAACGGCTCTGCTGCCCTAGTAACCAGATTTGATAATGGAGAAGTGCTCCTGCCTTGTGGCCGTTACGTACAACAGCAGCTTACACCCAGTGCTAATGGTTACTAAATATTCACACACATTGCAGGCCTGTAAATGACACCTGCCTTCAAAAAAATATCCTGGGGACGAAAATCCACCAGAATATTAAAAAGAGGGCAATCTTTCAACAAGATAATTTCAAGAGGTATATTGAACTCACACTTTTTTCTAATACCAGAATAGAAAAACGCCTGGAAAAATGAAAAATTTTAGGAATTTTTAAAGACATGCAAACCCAATTTACAAAAACCTATCAGCTCACTCCAGGCAGAATGTCCATCAGCAAAAATGCTGCAAACAATACATGCTGAAGGGATTGTGGAGAAATGTGTACCCTCAGCTGTAAGGGGGACGTGGGAAGAGCCACTAATGAAAACACAATGGAGGTGCTTTGAAAAGGTAAACATTGAGCTACCAGTGAATCAAGCATACCATCTGCTGGGCTTATCACCTGAGAAAATGAGATTCAAAAAGTCACAGGCTGGCAAACCTGTACGCCAGCAATGTTTACCATAGTCAACACTTGGAAGCAACAAAAATGTCCATCAACAGAGGAATGCACCAAGAAGAAGTGGTCCTTGTATACAATGGAATATTACTCCAGTAAAAAATATAAATTAACTTTAAAAAACAAACAAATGTAAGGAGACATCAGCATTTGTGGGTTTATCCGAGCACATTCCACTCTAATTTATAACCGAAGAACACCACTGGCGGGTAGGTCTGTTTCCCAAGTACCAGCGTGGGGAACATAGAAAGGCTGCCACCCTCTGGCCGTTACCTGCAATAGCAGCTTTAAAGCCTGGGCTAATGGTCACTTCATATGAACAAGTACTGCTGGGCTATAAATGAAACCTGCTCTCAAAATGTCTTGAAGAAGGTAATGGTTAAAATATTTCAAAATTTGACACATACTTTAAGAAAACACTTTGAAGAGCTAAGCCATAATCACAGCTGGAAAAATGAAAAGGACATGCCTTAAAGTTCAATTTCAACGGATTATGAGACACATGCAAATTCAACCACAAAGAGGTATCAGCTCACACCAGTCAGAATAACCATCAGCAAAAAACCACATAGAATAAATGCTAAAGGTGCTGTGGAGAAATGCATACCCTCAACTTTAAGTGGGACGTAATCTGGAAAGAGCCACTAAAGAGAACAGAATGGAGGTGCCTTTAAAAGGTTAACGCTGAGCTACCATATGATCCAGTACACCTATACCTGGACCTATAACCTAAGAAGACAGAATTGGAAAGACACAGGCAGGCAAATCTGCATTGCATAGTATTACAGTAGCCAAGATATGGAAGTAACCAAAAAGTCCACCGACAGATGGGTGGACAAAGAAGAACTGCTACATGTACAGATGGAATATGAGCTAGCGAAAAAATGAAACAATGCCATTTGAAGCACCATAGATGAGTCTAGAAGTAATTACGCATCTTGGAGTAAGTGACAAAGCGAAAGACACATATCCTATCATATCACATACAGGTGTTACCTCAAAGTTGATACAAAGGAAGATATTTCCACAGAGAAAGGCAATCACAGATTCACTACTAAAACTTATGGCTCACCAAATGGAAAGGTGTGAGGATTGGATACATCACCATATTGAGGTTAACAGAGCTATACAAACACACGTGAAATATATAATCACCAAAGCCCTACAGATTACCAAGAGAAGACTACTGAACATTGTGTCATCACCTACATGGGAAAAGATTCCGAAGAAGAATAGATATATGTATATGTGTGAAAGAACCACATCTTGCACACCTAGAAGAAACAAACCATTGTAATCAAATTTGCTGTGATAAAAAATAAAAATTATGTTAAAAATACGCACAAGAAGTAATGACACATAAACTTCAAGGGCTTTTTCCTGGCACATTCCATTCTAATTTACAACCTAGCACACCACTTCCAATAAGGCTCTGTTGCCCTAGTAATCAGATTTGGTAAAGGAGAAATGCTGCCGCCTTGTGGCCGTTTCCCGCAAGAACAGCTTTAAACCCACAGCTAATGGTCACTTAAAATTCACAAGGACTCAGGGCTGTAAAGGACACCTGCCGTCAAAACTTGTGCTCGGGTAAGGAATGGACAAAAAAATTCAAAACAGGCAAATGTTTCAAGAAGGTAGTATGAAGAGGTAAGTATTCCTCACTCTCTTTAAAAAAAAAACAGGAAAATGGATAAAAGCTCAACCTAAGGAATTATTAGACTCAGGCAATCTATTCAACCAAAAGGTTTCAACTCACACCTGTCGACTGACCGTCAGCAAAAAGTCTACAAACAATAAATGCTGATGGGGTTGTAGAGAACTGTGTAACCTCTAGGTGCTGGTGAGATGTAAAGTGGTTAACAGCCAATAATGAGAACAGAAAGGAACTGCGTTTAAAAGTAAAAATTGAGGTACCATTCAATCCAGCAGGCACACCACTGGGCCTCTCACCTGAGAAGACCAGAATCGAAAAGACACACGCTGCAAAAGCTGCACTGCAGCCTTATTCAAAAGAGCCAAGATGGGAAGCAACCAAAATGTCCATCAACGGGTGAATGGATAAAGAAGAAGGGGTCCATGTACACAATGAAATATTAGCCAAGGAAAACAATGAAACACTGCTCTTTGAGGCACCAGAGATGAGCCTGGAGATAATCACAAAACATGAGGTAAGTCGGAAAGCAAAAGACCTCTATCCTATGATATTCCTTATAGGCGTTACCTAATAACTGACACAAATGAACATATTTCCACAGAGAAAGACACTCACAGACTTAGAAAACCAACTGTGCTCATCTAAAAGGAAAGGTGGGGGGAATGGATAAATGAGAGAAGTGTTACTCTACATATCCAAATACATATTATATACATATTTCAAAGAGACCGACCATATAGCAAGGGAGGTCTACAGAACACTCTGTAATATTTTATATGGGAAGAGGATCTGTGGAAAAGACATATATAATGTACAAATGAAGCAGATTGTGTACCCCTAAGACAAACAATATTCTAATCTTTACCCCGATTAAAACAATTAACAAAAACAAGAAGTAATGAGACATAAACTTATGGGGGTTTCTCCTGGCACATGCCATATTAATTTACAACCTAGGAACACGACTTCCAGAAAGACTCTGCTGCCCTAGTACCCAGATTTGGGAATGGAGTAATGCTGCCTTCTTGTGGTCATTTCCCACAACAGCAGCTTTAAACCCACTGCTAAAGGTCACTAAACATTCAGCAACTTGCAATTCTGTAAATGACACCTGCCCTCCAAATAAATCCTGGGATCAAAAATGGATCAACAATTTCAAAAGAGGGCAACCTTCCAAGAAGACAATTTCAAGAGGTATATTGTACTCACAGTTTTTTTCTTTTAAGAGAAAAGAAAAAGGTGTGGAAAAATGATGTATTTTAGGAATTTTGAAAGACATGCAAACCCAAATTACAAAAACCTATCAGCTCACAGCAGTCAGAATGGCCATCAGCAAAAATGGTTCAAAAAATAAATGCTGAAGGGACTGTGGAGGCATGCGTACACTCGGCTCTCAGGGGGACGTGGTAAGAGCGACTAATGAAAACACAATGGAAGTGCCTTGAAAAGGTAAACATTGAGCTACCCGTCAATCAGTCATACCCACTGCTGGGCCTATCTCCTGAGAAAATGAGAATCAAAACGTCACAGGCTGGCAATCCTGCCCTCCAGCCATATTTAGCATAGCCAACATTTGGAAGCAATGAAAATCTCCATCAACAGAGGAATGCACCAAGAAGAACTGTTCCATTTACACAATGTAATATTACTCCAATAACAAATATAAGTTAAATTTAAAAGACAAACATAAGTAAGGAGACATCAGCATTTGTGGGTTTATTCAGGCACATTCCACTCTAATTTATAACCGAGGAACAACAAGGGCCGGAAGGTCTGTTTCCCTAGTACCAGAGTGGGGAACGTTGAAAGACTGCCGCCCTCTGGCCGTTACCTGCAAACGCAGGTTTAAGCCTGTGTTAATGGTCACCACAAAATGTCTTGAGGGAGGTAATGGCCAAATAATTTTAAAATAGGACACATACTTTAAGAAAACACTTTGAAGAACTAAGCTGTACTCACAGCCTGAAAAATGAAAAGGACCTGCCTTAAAGCTCAGTTTTAACGGATTATGAGACACATGCAAATTCAACCACAAAGACGTATCAGCTCACACCAGTCAGAATAACCGTCAGTAAAAAACTACAAAGAATAAATGCTGAAGGTGCTGTGGAGAAATGCAAACCCTCAACTTTAAGTGGGATGTAACCTGGAAAGAGCCACTCATGAGAACAGAATGGAGGTGCCTTTAAAAGGTAAACATTGAGCTACCTTATGATCCAGAGGCTTATTCCCGGACCTATAACCTAAGAGGACAGAATTGGAAAGAAAGAGGCAGGCAAATCTGCATTGCACAGTATTACAATAGCCAAGATACGGGAGTCACCAAAAAGTCCACCGACAGATGGGTGGACAAAGAAGAACTGCTACATGTACAGATGGATTATGAGCTAGCGATAAAATGAAACAATGCCATTTGCAGCACCATAGATGAGTCTAGAAGTAATCACGCAACTTGGAGTAAGTGACAAAGCGAAAGACATATATGCTACCATATCAGTTACAGGTGTTACCTACGAATTGATACCAACAAAGATATATCCACTCAGAAAGGCAATCACAGATTCAGTACAAAAACGTATGGTTCACCAAATGGAAAGGTGTGAGGATTGGACACATTACTATACTGGGGTTAACAGACGTATAAAAACACATGTGAAATACATAATCACCAAAGACGTACGCAATACCAAGAGAAGAC
The DNA here is from genome assembly GCF_965194805.1 of Balaenoptera borealis. NCBI lineage: Eukaryota > Metazoa > Chordata > Mammalia > Artiodactyla > Balaenopteridae > Balaenoptera > Balaenoptera borealis. Next base: position 163,827 of record NW_028122886.1, read on the forward strand.
TACTCAACATTGTGTCCTAACCTACATGGGAAAAGGATCCGAAGAAGAATAGATATATGTATATGTATGAAAGAACCACAACTTGCACACCTAGAACAAACAAAACATTGTAATCAAATTTGCTGTGATGAAAAACTAAAAATTAAAAATACGAACAAGAAGTAATGAGACATAAATTTAAAGGCTTTCTCCTGGCACATTCCATTGTAATTTACAACCTAGAACACGACTTCCATTAAGGCTCTGTTGCCCTGGTGACCAGATTTGGTAAAGGAGAAATGCTGCCGCCTTTTGCCGTTTCCCGCAAGAGCGGCTTTTAACCCACAGCTAATGGTCACTTAACATTCACAAGGACTCAGGGCTGTAAAGACACCTGCCCTCAAAACTGTGCTGAGGTAGGGAATGGATTAAAAAATTCAAAACAGGCAAATGTTTCAAGAAGACTGTATGAAGAGGTAAGTTTTACTCACTGTCTTTTTCAAGAAAGGAAAATGGATAAAAGCTCAACCTCAGGAAGTATTAGACTCATGCAATCTAATCTACAAAACGGTTTCAACTCACACCAGTCGACTGACCATCAGCAAAAAGTCTACAGACAATAAATGCTGAAGGGGTTTTACAGAACTGTGTACCCTCTAGCTGATGGTGAGATGTAAAGTGGTTAAGAGCCAATAATGAGAACAGAAAGGAGCTGCGTTTGAAAGTAAAAATTGAGGTATCATTCAATCCAGCAGGTGCACCACTGGGCCTCTCACCTGAGAAGACCAGAATCGAGAAGACCCGGGCTGCAAAAGCTTCACTGCAGCCTTATTCACTATAGACAAGACAGTGAAGCAACCAAAATGTCCATCCACAGGTGAATGGATAAAGAAGAAGTGGTCCATGTACACAATGGAATATTAGCCATGGAAAACAGTGAAACACTGCTCTTTGAGGCGCCACAGATGAGCCTGGAGATAATCACAAAACATGAGGTCAGTCGGAAAGCAAAAGACCTATATTCTATGATATCACTTATAGGCGTTATCTAATAACTGACAAAAATGAACATATTTCCACAGAGAAAGGCACTCACAGACTTAGAAAAAAAACTATGCTTATCTAAAAGGGAAGGTGGGGGGATTGGATAAATGAAGATTAGCGTTACCATATGGATACAAACACATATTATATACATATATCAAAAAGACCCACCATATAGCAAGGGAGGTCTACGGAACACTCTGTAATAATTGACATGGGAAGAGGATCTCGAAATATATAGATATATATAATGTGTAAATGAACCAGAGTGTGTACACCTTGGACAGACAACATTCTAAACATTACCCCAATTTTAAAAATTAAAACAACAAACAAGAATTAATCAAACATAAACTTATGGGGGGGTTTCCTGGCACATTCCATTCAAATTTACAAGCTAGGAAAACCACTTCCAGAACGGCTCTGCTGCCCTAGTAACCAGATTTGATAATGGAGAAGTGCTCCTGCCTTGTGGCCGTTACGTACAACAGCAGCTTACACCCAGTGCTAATGGTTACTAAATATTCACACACATTGCAGGCCTGTAAATGACACCTGCCTTCAAAAAAATATCCTGGGGACGAAAATCCACCAGAATATTAAAAAGAGGGCAATCTTTCAACAAGATAATTTCAAGAGGTATATTGAACTCACACTTTTTTCTAATACCAGAATAGAAAAACGCCTGGAAAAATGATAAATTTTAGGAATTTTTAAAGACATGCAAACCCAATTTACAAAAACCTATCAGCTCACTCCAGGCAGAATGTCCATCAGCAAAAATGCTGCAAACAATACATGCTGAAGGGATTGTGGAGAAATGTGTACCCTCAGCTGTAAGGGGGACGTGGGAAGAGCCACTAATGAAAACACAATGGAGGTGCTTTGAAAAGGTAAACATTGAGCTACCAGTGAATCAAGCATACCATCTGCTGGGCTTATCACCTGAGAAAATGAGATTCAAAAAGTCACAGGCTGGCAAACCTGTACGCCAGCAATGTTTACCATAGTCAACACTTGGAAGCAACAAAAATG